>NW_026968163.1:0-121610 GCF_028390025.1 Pseudophryne corroboree | reverse complement strand
TCCGTACTCTGCAAAAAAAATAATGGATGGGGCGGGTGAAGCGCGCTGGCGCACTGGCGTCACCGTTGTGACGTGCCCCGGCCGCATTCCTGGCGCAAGCGCCGGCAGTGTAACTTGAAACTTTAGTTTAGAATTTCATAAAAAATTGCACTGGGCCGCATTACTAGCCGACCTGGGCCGCATGCGGCCCGCGGGCCTCGGGTTGGACAAGCCTGGTGTAGAGTATAGAGGGGTTTGTAATATAGTGTTGGATATAGAGCGGTATGTAATATAGTGTAGTATATAGAGGGGTATGTAATATAGTGTAGGGTATAGAGGGGTCTGTAATATAGTGTAGGGTATAGAGGGGTCTGTAATATAGTTTAGGGTATAGAGGGGTCCGTGTAATATAGTGTAGAGTATAGAGCCGTATGTAATATAGTGTAGAGTATAGAGGGGTCTGTAATATAGTGTAGGGTATAGAGGGGTATGTAATATAGTGTAGTGTATAGAGGGGTCTGTAATATAGTTTAGGGTATAGAGGGGTCCGTGTAATATAGTGTAGGGTATAGAGCCGTATGTAATATAGTGTAGAGTATAGAGGGGTCTGTAATATAGTGTAGGGTATAGAGGGGTATGTAATATAGTGTAGTGTATAGAGGGGTCTGTAATATAGTGTAGTATATAGAGGGGTATGTAATATAGTGTAGGATATAGAGCGGTATGTAATATAGTGTAGGGTATAGAGGGGTCTGTAATATAGTGTAGGGTATAGAGGGGTCCGTGTAATATAGTGTAGGGTATAGAGCGGTATGTAATATAGTGTAGAGTATAGAGGGGTTTGTAATATAGTGTAGGATATAGAGCGGTATGTAATATAGTGTAGGGTATAGAGGGGTCTGTAATATAGTTTAGGGTATAGAGGGGTCTGTAATATAGTTTAGGGTATAGAGGGGTCTGTAATATATTGTAGGGTATAGAGGGGTATGTAATATAGTTTAGGGTATAGAGGGGTCCGTGTAATATAGTGTAGGGTATAGAGCGGTATGTAATATAGTGTAGGGTATAGAGGGGTTTGTAATGTAGTGTAGAGTATAGAGGGGTCTGTAATATAGTGTAGGGTATACAGGGGTATGTAATATAGTGTAGGGTATAGAGGGGTATGTAATATAGTGTAGAGTATAGAGGGGTCTGTAATATAGTGTAGGGTATACAGGGGTATGTAATATAGTGTAGGATATAGAGGGGTCTGTAATATATTGTAGGGTATAGAGGGGTCTGTAATATAGTTTAGGGTATAGAGGGGTCCGTGTAATATAGTGTAGGGTATAGAGCGGTATGTAACATTGGCCCTCATTCCGAGTTGATCGGTCGCAAGGCGAATTTAGCAGAGTTACACACGCTAAGCCGCCGCCTACTGGGAGTGAATCTTAGCTTCTTAAAATTGCGAACGATGTATTCGCAATATTGCGATTACTAACTACTTAGCAGTTTCAGAGTAGCTCCAGACTTACTCTGCCTGTGCGATCATTTCAGTGCTTGTCGTTCCTGGTTGACGTCACAAACACACCCAGCGTTCGCCCAGGCACTCCCACCGTTTCTCCGGCCACTCCTGCGTTTTTTCCGGAAACGGTAGCGTTTTCAGCCACACGCCCCTGAAACGCCGTGTTTCCGCCCAGTAACACCCATTTCCTGTCAATCACATTACGATCGCCGGAGCGAAGAAAAAGCTGTGAGTAAAAATACTTTCATCATAGTAAAGTTACTTGGCGCAGTCGCAGTGCGAACATTGCGCATGCGTACTAAGCGGATTTTCACTGCGATGCGATGAAAAATACCGAGCGAACAACTCGGAATGAGGGCCATAGTGTAGAGTATAGAGGGGTATGTAATATAGTGTAGAGTATAGAGGGGTATGTAATATAGTGTAGGGTATAGAGGGGTATGTAATATAGTGTAGAGTATAGAGGGGTATGTAATATAGTGTAGAGTATAGAGGGGTATGTAATATAGTGTAGAGTATAGAGGGGTCTGTAATATAGTGTAGGGTATAGAAGGGTCCGTGTAATATAGTGTAGGGTATAAAGGGGTATATAATATAGTATAGTGTATAGAGGGGTATGTAATATAGTATAGGGTATAGAGAGGTCTGTAATATAGTGTAGGATATAGAGGGGTATGTAATATAGTGTAGGGTATAGAGGGGTATGTAATATAGTGTAGGGTATAGAGGGGTTTGTAATATAGTGTAGGATATAGAGGGGTATGTAATATAGTGTAGGGTATAGAGGGGTATGTAATATAGTGTAGGGTATAGAGGGGTATGTAATATAGTGTAGGATATAGAGGGGTATGTAATATAGTGTAGGATATAGAGGGGTATGTAATATAGTGTAGGGTATAGAGGGGTATGTAATATAGTGTAGGGTATAGAGGGGTTTGTAATATAGTGTAGGATAAAGAGGGGTATGTAATATAGTGTAGGGTATAGAGGGGTATGTAATATAGTGTAGGATATAGAGGGGTATGTAATATAGTGTACGGTATAGAGGTGTATGTAATATGGGTGGTCATTCCGAGTTTTGACCGTTGGTATTGCGTCCGCCAGTAAATCAACTGCTACCCATTTAGACTAAAGGAGGCCTGCGTGCAGATGTCTATGGGACCCAATCTTGCCTCCATAATGCCCCTCTCCCTATTGAGCCAACCAGGTTGCTACCCCTGCCAGAAAGTTGGCAAGTATGGTTTGTGTTCACAGTTTCACTAATACAAAATTAACAATAGTAATAAACTAGAACAAAATGTAATGTATGCATATTCAACTCCAGTATTTATCACACTTACTGTACCTGGTCTACATCGGGCACATCGAGAATCTTACATTCCAATTCACTATATAATATTCCAACATTATTTACTGTAACAGAGAACCACGTAATTAATTTCATGTTGGCATTACATAAGGTGATAAAAAAAGGTAAGAGTTAGAGAAATGCCCGCAAGGGGCTTCATTGCGCTTGCCACCCCCCCAACCGGCATTCTGCGGCCGTGATTCCAACCACCGGTAACCCATACCCAATCCTGAGTTAATAACTGTGACTTTTATCACACAATTCAGCAATATTGTACGGTCTTTTATATATCATTCCTAGATTTTAGATGAATGCCTCTTACATATTTTCATTGATTGTGTGAAACCAAATGTAACCAGTTAAGGTTAGTGGATTTGAATGTGATCTTTGTCCCGCATACAGACTCACAACCTGCAGCTCAAGACCAATGTGCTATTGTTCCCTCATAGACCAGGTCTTGAAACATTAATGCATTGTATAACACTAATATGAGTTATCCAATTATGTAGTTTTCTTACAAGAAAACTACATCTCTTTGTTAATATTATTGTCACAGGCAATGCTGCCCTCTGTTGCTAATAACTAATAGAGCACTAATATACAGTATGTATAATATACATTTGTATACATTAAATGGGAGCTAATAGACTGCCCTTAGCTTGCCATATCACCTACGAGAGCTTCAGGTGAAATCTGAGACTGCAGATATTCACCAAACCTGCTTTGCTGCTGGATGTAGGCCATTTCCAGGAGAAAAGTGGGGAAGGGGGGCTCCATAAATGTGACCTAATTGCAATGTAAGTTGATTTCACTTTGAACTGCTCTAAAGTGTACCCAAGCTGAGTACATTTTTGATATACATTATTATTTTAATAAATTGCTGTCTGCTTTGTATTTTACTTTATACATCTGATTGTGTGTCTTTACTCAGTTACAGTACGTGCTATTTGCCATTGGTAACCTTGTGTTAAGAGCCCGTCCAGGACCAAATGACTGAGCATACTTACTGTATTTGCTTTCAGAGGCACCCCATCCAGGAGATCTCTCAAAGATAGGTACAGGGTGCTGGTGTGGGGGTCATGATCATGCGATTCCCATAGTAATGGCAATACAGCATTATGCATGCCCAGGGATGGGGGAGGTTTAATGCTATTGCACTAGTCTCCCAGGATCCTGAGGAGGAACTTAACAAATGTGGGAGTCTAACCGGGGAATGCTCCTGTGTGCAGGATAAGATCTCCTGGCCACCACGTGAATCACTATAGAAACTGTTGGGGAATAACACAGATTTACCCCTAAGAACTATGGGGTCTATTTAATAAGCCTTGCAGAGAGATACAATGGAGAGAGATAAAGTACCAACAAATCAGCTCCTAACTGTCATTTTTCAAACACAGCCTGAGACATGGCAGTTAGGAGCTGGTTGGCTGGTACTTTATCTCAGTCCATTTTATCTCCCTCCAAGGTTTAGTAAATAGGCCCCTATGTGCTTTACCCACAACGTCAGATGGAAACACCAAGCCCTGGTTTGATAACTACCAAGGATTCCAATGTCCATGTCCTTTAAACCTTCTTCAATTTTGGGGTAGATTTCAGGTCCTCCTGTGAAATCCACCTGGATTATCTTGGTTTTGCGTCCTGTCTGGAGCTCTGTGGAGGAAACATACACGCAGGTCACAAACATACTCAGCAGCCGGATGAAGATCCCTATTCTAGCTGTAACCGGGGCGGGGAACCGGTTCTCCTGCCAGGATGAAGCCAGTTGGTATCACAGTCACACCAGATGGTGGTATCATTACGTGTACACACTGTACGCTCTCTGGAAACTTTTACACCCCCAATGGTCCTATTGCTAAACTAGGTAAAGATCATCTAAGCTGTGATTTTTGCCCCAAAATGTAAAACAGCAATATTGTTAAATACTAAACCAGACGCGTTTTACAATTAATATCATTGACGGTTGACATTTTTTGGTAAAAACTGCTGCTTAGTGAATGTAGCCCTGAGTATCTGGGTGTTTTTAGCTTAAAGTCACCTACTGTATCGCTATAATTGATTATTAAATTGATGCAGCTGAGCCGTACTCCAATGACGGGAACTTACTAGCCCGGAGTGGCTAAGGGCTAACCCTCAACTTTGCCTGGCCGGTCTGGAGGAACAGGAGGAGGGGGGGGGGGAGGCATAAACAAGGGTGACCCTGTTGGACATGCATAATGGAATAGATTGCCTAAACCTGGGTTTTCGACTCTAACAATAATAATAATAATAATAATTACTATTAAAAATGGAAAACATTGTAACATTAAAACAAAATCTCCCCGTCTCTCTCTCTCTCCACCTCGCCTTTACATCATCTAGGCAGCATTATATACTGTTAGCGCCTGTGGATATAAAGAAAGCGGGTGTGGTATGTAGGGTTGACAGTAACTAGGTCGACCACTATTGGTCGACAGTAACTAGGTCAACAATGTTTAGGTTGACCACTATTGGTCGACAGTAACATGGTCAAGGTTGACAGCTCAAAAGTTCGACATGAGTTTTTTAATGTTTTTTTTTTTGTGTCGTTTTCTCCGTACAGTGACTGGGAACCCCAATTAGTGCACAGTGTTCGCTCGCCATGCTTCGGGCAAGGTGCCTCGCGGCGCTCGACGCAGGTTACTATTCCCAATCGTAGTCCGCGTGGATCGTTAAGTATGAAAAAGTTCAAAAAAAGAAAAAAAAATGTGAAAACTCATGTTGACCTTTTGACCTACAATATGTTGACCTAGAGGCCCTGTCAACCTAGAAGTCGACCTAAACATTGTTGACCTAGACACTGTCGACCTAGAGACCGGATCCCAAAGAAAACAGGTTTTTGAAGACATTAAATTGAATCTACTGAGAGCGATTCCCATACTTACTAGTTACTGATGTTCTGATCACTATAAGGAGTTTTATCCTTGTCACAGTCATTAGCAGATTTATTTAATTATACTTTATCATATTTTATTTATTAAGTAAATTCAACATGTTGTTTTACTAGTTTTACAATTTTCTTCTGAGCGTTGTGGTTTTTACCGACATATCGCCATTTACCTATTAGTGATACAGATACTATTGCTTGTAAAGAATCCATCGACATAGGCAAACGCAGGGGGGGGTTTCCAATTGCCCTGAAACTCCCCCTTCCTCACAGCCTGGTCAGCGGCCACTACATGCAGTAATAAGGGCGGGATGGGGCTGATCCACATTCCGAGTGGCAGCAGATTCCTCTACCAGGTCTGCTGTGTGTGTCTGTGGATCTGAGAGCTCAGTCATCACACCAGAGAGAGGATCTGGTAAGTGGTTACCGTGATCATTGGCCGGCATACAGAGGGAGCCATCCTCATCTATCCCTATAATAGGATTAACTGAGCCAGGGCAGTCGGATTTAGGGGGTCATTCAGACCCGATCGCACGCTGCAGTTTTTTGCAGCCGTACGGTCGGGTCTGAACAGCGCACGCGTGGGGGGCTGCAATGCGCTGGGCGCGTTGTTGCACGGCGACGGAGGTCGCCGGACAGCGATGGCTTCTACGAAGAAATCGATCACACCGGCGATCGCAAGAAGATTGACAGGAAGAAGGCGGACCTGGGCGGATAATCACCGTTTCCTGGGAGAGTCCGGACGAACGCAGGCGTGCCCGGACGTTTCTAGGGAGGGATCCTGATGTCCGCTCTAAACCGGGTCATCGCAGTGGGTGGGTAAATCCTGAGCTGTGCAGGGACTGCACAAGTGATCGCTCCCCTGCACAGCCCTAACCCCCTCCCGTTTAGGCGGCGATTACCAGGTCGCAGCAGCGCAAAAAACGGCCGGCGTGCGACCAGTCTGAATTAGGCCCATAATCCCCTGCTGTAATGTTCTCTCTGTATTGTATTGCAGCTGAGAACAATAGATGAAGGCTTATGCTAATAAATCTTGGTGCACCTTGGTGCAGCAGAGAAGGCTAGATGAATGTGGCTCCATCTGTTTGTCTGATGTACTGTACAGTATTACTGGGTTTACCATACCATCCCTTTAAACCGGGACGCTCATGGATGACACAGATTCTGTGCCTAAAGCTCTGATGCGTCTAAGTGTCCTGTGATATAAATCACTAGTGAGACCACATCTTGAATACTGTGTGCAATTTTGGGCACCATACTACAAGAAGGATATCCTGGAGCTAGAAAAGGTTCAGAGGCGGGCGACCAAACTAATCAAGGGCATGGAGACGCTGGAATACGAGGAAAGGCTTGCAAGGCTAGGCATGTTTACATTGGAAAAGAGGAGACTAAGAGGGGACATGATCAACATCTACAAATATATAAGGGGTCAATACACAGAGCTCGGGAGGGACCTGTTTTCTATAAGATCAGCACAGGGACACGTGGTCACTCGCTTAGATTAGAGGAGAGGAGTTTCCGCACATTGAGGAAAAGGGTTTTTTCACAGTAAGGACAATACGTGTTTGGAATTCTCTGCCTGAGAGAGTAGTAACGGCGGACTCAGTCAACAACTTTAAGAATGGGTTAGAGAAATTCCTATTGGATAAAGTTATTCAGGGTTATGGTGCGTAGGCACGCATTAAAGTTAATTTAACTAGTCCTAACATAAAAATAACTAGTCCTATAATAAGACTGCATAGGAGACCACAAATAGGTTGAACTCGATGGACAATTGTCTTTTTTCAACCTTACTATGTTACTATGTGATACCATGCAAACCACTGACAGATGGCGACCAAACGCCGGGATCTCTCACCTATACCTTCCGCAACGCTCTGCAGCTTCTTCAGAGTCCGACTGATGAGGACGACATTGAGTCCCCTCCTGGCCAACTATGGACAAGAAACGTGTGTGAGATACAGAGTCCACATTCAGGTGGGTGACAGACACCATGATGTATACTGACCTCCTCTGCGTAGGCTTTTCCTATTCCATCTGATGCCCCTGTTACCACTATATGCAAAAAAATACAAATACAGATTTTAAGTAGAGAAACCAGGAGAACGGTGTCAATGTAATCCTTGTACAGAACAACTTGTTACAGCATAAACAATCAGCAGATTTACAGTAATTGGTCAGTGTCTCATCAGGCTAATAACCACCTTACTATACTAGAATGTTTTACAGGTTTCTTTTTTGAGTGATAACTACGTACAAGTCTTTAAAACGCCAATTTCCAGGGGGTACCCGCAAATACTAAGGATCCCCTAAATGTATGTAGGACCGTGAGATCCCTGATTCTGACTCTACCTTTTGCAAAAGTTTCCAGAAGAGGGACCTGTAGGATCCATCCCAGGTATTATTATTATTATTATTATTATTATTATTATCATCAGTAGTAGAGAAGCATATTCCATTGTGTTTTACAATTGTAACAACAGTAATAGAACAAAACTTCGTAATAAATAGAGATGAGCGGGTTTGGATCTCGGAGAACTGGACCCACACAAACTCCACGATCCGGCTTGGGGATTCCCGCCAGACTCGTATCCCAAAATGATGAAAAACGTCATCATCCCACTGTCGGATTCTCACAGTGTTTTGGATTCTTTAAAGGTCCCGGTGATCTGCGCCATATTCACTTCGGCTGTGGAGAGTGCACTGAACGGACGTGTCCGCCTCAGTGCTGGGTTGTGGGGCTGGTGGCTGCTGTATTGCTGGTGTATCAGTCCAGGGGTGCTCTCTCTGTCGCCTGGTGGTGTATCTGATAACAAGGGGTGCTCTGTCCACCTAGGCGTGATCTGTCCATCCATCCAGGGGCTCCGCCCCAGTGTAAAATTACAATAATAAAAGCTAAAAAGCCTAAAATTGTAAACAAAAATATATATAGATTTTTTTGTTTGTGCTGTACTCCAGTGAACTATACAATTTTTATGCAGAATATTATTATTTCATACATATTGTGCGACACTGTTGGTGAAATTAAACCGCTGTGTTTGATTACTATTTCTGACTCATACACATATTGCGCAACACTGTGGGTGTAGGTGGTATCACAGTAATATATTTTCGTACTCATACATATTGTGTGACACTGCAGGTGAAATTAAACCAGTGTTTGATTACTATTTCTGACTCACACACGTATTATGTGACACTGTGGGTGAAGGTGTATCACAGTAATACATTTTATTTTTTAATCATACGCGTATTGTGTGACACTGTGGGTGAAATTAAACCACAGTGTTTGATTACTATTTCTGAGTCATACTCGTATTGTGACTCTGTAGGTGGTACATTTTTTGTACAAATTGTGGCGTGTGCTGTACCCCACTTTGATTATGTTTGTTAATACTTGATAGATATGAAGGAGCAACAATTGAGAGGAGAGCAGGAAGCACATACTAGTGCTGCAGCTGCCACCAGTCATGACAATACAAGTTCGTCAACGTCATCTACTAAAGCCGATGCCCAGTGGCATAAAGGGCTTAAGTCAGGGCATGTAAAATCAAAGAAGCAATACAATACAGTGGTAAAGAAAATAACATCAATAGAAAATGTAGCTGCAGAAAAACATAAAATTGGCAATATGCCATTCACCACACAAAGTGGCAAGGAAAGACTCAGGGCTTGGCCTTTATTTATAAGTGGTGGTTCTGCAACTATTAGTGAGGCATCTTCTGCTTATCATGACGATACAGAAACATTTCACTCAGAGTCTAGAAGAGGTGTCAAAAAAATGAAAACAACTAAGTAGTAGAAAAAAACTGCATTCAGAAATGTTACACATTCCTGGGGAACGTTTAGGGGTGTCAACATTAGCTATTTGTGAGTCTGACATTTCTCACGCTGTCCTCATAGAGAAGCCTCTTTCACCTCCTTCCACCATTTCTGAACCATCTACACATGTGGGGAGCTGTACATGTAAAGATGGTGATGAGGGCATAATAGAAATTGAGGATTCATGTGTGGAAGTGGAACAAGATGAGGGGGATATGTGTATGCTACTACTATCTGACACTTAGAATGTTGATGACGTTGTGTATGTAAGTCATCCTGACATTGATTGTGAAGGCATCTGCTCCATTTGTGAGACCAAAGTTAGCAGAGATAGGCATATTAGTTAAATAGGCACCTCCTCCATGTTACGTCATTTGCGGTGAATGTATGATTTTTTTTTACAAGAATATAATGTAATTAACACTCTCATCATCAACCTCCTCATTAGTAATTGGAGGTAGTCCTTCAAAAAAATAGTTTTATGGGAGTCCAAACAAAGCAAGCACTTCAGCCACACAAGTGTCAGTCCCTGTCGCTGAAGTGCTTGGTTTGTTACACGGTGCATGTTCTTTTTAATATCCAACATAAGGGTGGGAGGGAGGGAAGGACAATTCCATCTTGCACCACTTTTCATTTCTGCATTAATATGTGTAAATGTTTCATAGATGTGCTATAAACTGCCATATGTTTGTGCTGCTGCTCTGTCAGTTAGTAACAAGCCAGCTCACTATTACCTTTGGCCTAAGACAGATGAAATCAATATTGTTAACTGTGAGGTGGTCAAAATTGACTGGAAATGAGTGGAAATTAATGTCATTGAGGTTAATAATACTGTAGGAATAAAAACAGGCCAACATTCTGTGAGTTTAGCTGTCTTTTAAAAAAAATACAGATCCAAAAACCACAAAGGCGGTTCAGGCAAAACCAATCCACATCCAAAACACAAAGTAGATACAGATCCAAAACCCAAGATTTGGGCCCGGCGCACATCTCTAGTAATAACAGAGGTAGGAAGGCCCTGCTCGCAAGCTTACAATCTATAGGGAAGTAGGGATACTAGAGGATAGGTGCTACCTACTACATAATGGTTCTGCTAGATTGCAAAGGTTCTTAATGAGCTGTATGTTATGGTCACACAGTGATGTGGCCCTGGGATCAGGAGGATGGGAGTGATGTGAGGATGTGTGTAGACTGTATACAGGTTATGTCATTGGAAAGGAAAACTGACAGTATAAAGGTTATGTGGGTGGGTCTGGAATGTGATAAGCTTGCCTGTAGAGGTGAGTTTTCAGAGAACGTTTGAAGGTTTGGAGACTAGAGGATAGTCTTATTGTGTGTGGGAGGGCATTCCACAGAGTGGGTGCAGCCCGAAGAAAGTCATGCAATGGTGAGTTGGCATTACCGATCCTTTTATTCTAAAACATTGCAGAAATGGTCTTGGTCTCTGCATGTGATCTATGGTACATTCAGAGTGATCCTTAATTTCTTATTGCTGTGATAATGGACCATCAGACATTCTAATTATCAGGACCTAGATATGATAGATAATTACTATGGCCGTTAAGCAAAGATGTCTCATAAAAATATCCCAAATCTATTCCGCTTCTCATCAGCCATGTTGGTGGAGTTTCTCACCTTTGGGACTATCTAGAGGCTACAATGGCTAACGCTGTAGTCAAGCTCCTGAGTGTTTCCGGAACCGGGTAAATTCATCAAGAAAGCAGCATCTATAGGTTTATATGGCAGCTGCTGTTGCAGTCGAAAACGGGGGACCACATCTAATATCTCTGATATCAGCTACGGTCCCTGCAGTGCATAATAATTGCAAGTACCCCTTGAAAACTGATGTTTTCAGGGGATATTCTGCAAATACAGCATTCATTGATAAATATGCCTCTATATCTACTAACAGACTTTGGATAACTTACTCTGTCAGAACCAAAATTCTTGCGCAAAACAAAATTCTCAGAGGTGTTCAAGATTGCCAGTGTGCAATAATGAAATACCTTCAGTCTTTCAGCATAAACACATATTATATGGTCCCCAGAATGATGTTGCTATAGCCACAAAAATCTTAGTATATGCAAATGAACATCATAGTACTTTTGCTCATGTATGAAAATAATACCAGGTACTGCGCCATTGCCCGGTACATGCATATTCTTTAACACGCGTTTCACCGTGTGGTGGCTTGATCGCACTGCTCTGTTTAGGCATCTACCAGGGTATGATCTATGCATATTAACACTCACAGGAGTGGGCAATAAGTGGCTCTACAGCTGCTGATGAACTACTAAGCCCACCAAGCAAGCAAAACTATGGCAGGGCATGCTGGCATGTGTAGTCCCATAGCAGCTTGTGGACCGCTTATTGCTCACCCATTCACTATACTATCTATACAGGGCTGGATTAAGGCTGGTGGGAGCCCCCACTGCTACTACTATTGTTGTCAAAGTCACACACACACACACACACACACACACACACACACAATAACTTAAAGACGCACATACATTGTCACTTACAGACAAACACACACACACACACACACATCACTTGCAGAGCAACATCAGGGAGCAGAGGCCGAGCAGCAGACACCGGTGGCTGTCAGTCACTGTTTCCCATATCCCGCAAGACAGAAAGGAGATTCCTACAATTCAAAATGCAGGGAGTGAGGGACGCTAATGTGTGGGGGGCCCTGGGACGGCTGCCTCTATCACCCCTGCATTAATCCCAGAATCTATGTACCCTGGTCTTCTTTCTAGGATGGACTCTCTTTGAGATCCTTATTTTCAGACTCCTGTGCTGTGTTAATCCCATCAAGGTTCTGCCTCAAAAGCAGATCCAACCACATACAGTACTCCTGTTTTTCTACCAAGGTTGGATAGCTGTCTGCGTTCTCTCACTATCCTGTTCACTGCTCAGTAGCACACAGGGGAGCAGCAGAGGCAGGAAGAATATCCACATAACCTTCATACTTTCTTCTTTTTTTCCCCTTTTTCCTTTTTTTTTAATCTATACTTAAACATAAACCCTGAAGTACGCAACCAGACCCCTGAAGGTAAGAATAGGGGAGCACCTCCGTAACATCAGGAAGGGGTTGGAAACTCACTCCCTTTCCTCACATTTTAAACAGAATCATAATTGTGATACAGGCCACATAAAAAAAATTTCTTTGACTTGAAACAAATTAGGAAGGATAAAAGACACTGTAATATTACAAGTTCAATTGCTAAAAGCGAAATGAAAATGATCTTTCAATATGGAACTTTAATCCCTGGTGGATTAAACAGTGATTTTGAAGTAAAATGGTTTTTGTGATAGTCTTGGAATATGTCATATATCGATTCAACATCTTCTGTCTATGCATACTTTAATTTTTTTCAGCATTTAACAATGGACTTTAAAAGGACTATTGTGGTTATGGAATATAAAGAGAAAGAACATGAGAAGAGGGACCAACTGAAAATGGAGGAAATGGACATTTTAAAATAGAGTTAAAAAGATGTCATGTCGGGAGGGACCTCGGGATAATGGCCGCCTCGCTACATCCGGTGACGTCACTTCCGGGAAGATTAAGGGAGAATTATGCAGCTAGATCCGAGCCACATTATGCAGCGAACACGGGAGGTGACGCGACCGGATGTGGGGACGCTTCCGGTTCCGGCTGGCATTGTAACACAGCCGATGTGAGGGAACTGGTTGGCGGAAGCAGCTGGACACTTACGTCTAGGCACTTCCGGTAGCGGAGGTCGGACACGGATGTTTGGCAAAGGGGATGGTCCCCTTTCTGGCGGGAAATTGTGGAAATAACGCCTATGTGGGGGCGGGGAGTGGGGTAACCCTGAAACATGTATTAGAATAGGAAACCATTGTATTAGTCATAGGGAAATTTAAAAATGCTGGTTTTGTATTAACTTAACAGGCCATTGGTGGAAAGATTGAAGGAGTGGTATAAATATCTGTGATTGTACAGGAGTCCCTTATACCTTGAAAAAGATCCTCCATAGGATCGAAACACGTCGGTGGGACTTCTTCTTTCCATGGTGTACCTGTCTGGAAAAGCGGTGAGACTTTTTTTCCCAATTTCTGGGATCCATTTAACATCTAGGGAAATAAGTCTCTCCTAACCGGACAAAAAGGGTCACCTTTTTATGTTAATTTTTATGTGTTTTTATGGAATATTTCGTATGTTTTGGAGACCATTTCCAATTTTGTGGAATAAAATTTGTCATTTTTATACTATCTGGTGGTGATCGCCCTCTATAAATAACGGAGTTGATGTGGAACTAATGAGGAAGACGCCTGAGGTGTTTACTATATGCAAACAAGTCAAGAGGACCACAGTGAGTCGGATGTAGAGGGGGGAACCCCGACACATTTTATCTGTATGGTGGTTTCAATCAAAGAAAAAGAGATATAACGAAAGGCTTTTAAAACAACCCTTTTTTGTGAGTACTCTGTGTAAGGGGGTAACCCCAAGAACAGTTATACACAGGTGGTGGGATAACTCCAGAAAGGTGTTAAAGAGACTCCAGAATACTGTGGAATATCATCACAGGACTATATTATTTTCAACTCATTGTATTAGCACTCAAGTGTGAGTGTTTTACATAGGGGGTAACCCCGGTAATGAACACATATAAGAGTGGTGGTGGTAGAGTTCCAGGAATCTAATAAGAAGTGTTGAAATATTGTGAAATATTGTAACAGGATTACACTATTTTTTCGTGTTTGTCTTTTTCTTTTCATGTTATTTGAATCCTCACCTGTGAAGATAACAAGGAACTCATTTGAACAGGGGAGTAGATATTTTTCTTCCTATACTTAGCGCTGTTTCTGTTTGATCGAATTTCTATTGCGTATATTGTGTAAAGTGATTGGTGTATCACTTAGATCTACAGTTTGGCTGCTTCGTATTGCGCCTAGTAAGAAACTCCAAACTTTTGTTCATAAACCCTGAAGTGACTGACACAAGTCATGTTTCATTTGCCCATGGTTGATGTACCAGTTATACGCTATTATATATGGTATTCTCAGTCTCAGATGAACCTGTTTGAATGTCACTGTTATCAGCTGTTATATTGCCTGTTGGGGATGCGGTTCTGTGACCGGCGTTCAGGAGACCGCCGGTCACAACACTTCCCCCTACATCCCACCCATAGAGTGGGAATAGAACCTGTGGCAACTACAGGTCGCCACTGAGCCCACTACGCTCGCCCCAATGCCCCCCCCCCCCAGCTGGCATTCCGCTTCCAGGATCCTGGCGGAGGTATGCTGAGGAGACCGCCGGTCATGCATACCCAACCCCATTAACTGTGAAAGATTTACAACAGCTGTTATTACCCCTCACCCCCCCCCATGTGTCACTATTAGCAATACTTATTTATTTATTTATTAACAGTTTCTTATATAGCGCAGCATATTCCGTTGCGCTTTACAATTAGAACAACAGTAATAGAACAAAACTGGGTAAAAACAGACAGACAGAGGTAGGAAGGCCCTGCTCGCAAGCTTACAATCTATAGGGAAATAGGCATAGATACACAAGGTGTCACAACTGAGGGCTGATGACCGTGACTGGGAGCCTCAGTTGTAGGGGTTGACGGGTACTTGAACTTAGGGGGAGCCATGTGACTCCTGGACATGCGTAAAGACCGTAGCAAGGATGCCCGAAGGCGTGACCACGACAACTGGAAATATCTTTCAGTGATTTTATTAAATGAGAAGTCATAAAACTTGCAAAAACAATAGAAAGTCACAAGTGGAAATTTAGGCGTGCATCTGGTTAATACCAGTAACCTGGAATGTAGAGAAAAGTTCTGTAAACTGTAAATGAACTAGGGTTCGCTGGAAGACTGTAGTTGTTGAAGAGTGGCTGCTGGAAAGCCGGAATACAGACACAGGTGAGTAAGGTGATGTTGTAGAGGGTTAATCACAGAGGTGTCGTGTTACACCACAGAGTGTAACACAGAGGAGTCAGGCTTGAAAGCAGGAGAGTTCACTGGAGAATCTGTAGAAGACTGCACACAGAAACCACTGGAGACAAATGAAGCACTGCAGAGAAAGTCCATGGAAGAACTGCTCACTGGAAACACTGAAGACCATTGAAGCACTGACATCCTTCAATGCTGGGACAGGCTATTTAAACCCACAGGTTAGCAGGGATTGGTGGGCAATTAACCAGAGACCAGAGTGCAGCTGCTGTGTAATCAGGCTGGGAGCAGAGTGCAGCTGATTGGCTGAAAAGTAACATGTGATGAAAACAAACATGGCTGCGCCCATGTTTGAACTTGGAGGGAAAGACTGTTTGTAACTTGCATGTGAGTTTTAACCATGAAGCTGCCAGAATCACAGTAAAGAGATTTGAGACAATGAGATGCAGCATGCTGCACACAGACAGCGCAGATGGAATCCAGGCTTGGGACACTGGGACAGTCTCAGGAGGCATTTGGAAGGTAAATACTAATAAGGAATTACCTGGATCGTGACAGTACCCTCCCCTTTAGGAGTGGCCCCAGGACACTTCTTAGGCTTGAGGAGGAAATCTGGCGTGGAAAGCCTGAAGCAACTGGATTGCTAGAAGTCCTCCCAATCTTCTTCATCTGAAAGGACTGAGGAATAACATGTAGAAGGTCCCTTTCCTGGATTAGAAGTACGAGAAAATCGTGCTTTTGAAGCTAGCACTCCAATAAGTCTTAAATTAAATCTTGTTCTAGAACGAGGACTTTTCATACAGAGACCTGTAGAGCTTTTTGGTAATTCTGGAACCTCTTCATGCGTGAAAGCGTAACAGGAAAGAGCAGGACCTCCCATAATGTAGCTTGAGTCATCAACAAATTCACCTTCGGAACCTGAATTGAATCCTGATGAACTTGAACTGGCTGGAACCAGAGGAGTCTTTGGACTGACGGATAGGACTTGATTAGATTCGAAGGTGCTGGAATCGGCTGGAACTGAAGGAGGCTTACTGGAATCGGCTGGAACCGAAGGAGTGTGAATCCGGTTGGAACCGGAATGAGTGGTATCCAAGTGTTCAGTTAGACCATCCTGGACCAGGTCCATGCTGGATGCCAACAGGGTGGTGCTCTCTGAAAACGACAAACAGGAGTTCATAACTGCATCTGTAGCACAAAAATTTCCATCTGGGAACTCGGCTCTGGATACTTCCCTTGGGGCTGAAATTTCGGTGACCCCTCCTGGGGTTGACGAATCAGACACTTCTCTCAGGGTTGTTTTCTCCAGCACCCCTCCTGGGGTTGACAGATCAGAAACTCCTTTTTGAGAAGACTCATATGCCCCTAGTAGAGCTTGAACATTGGATACCTTTCCTGGAGCTGTAGAAACAGACGCCCCGTCTTGGGTTGCAGAATTAGATTTTCTTTTGGTGAAGAAAGTCTCATTAAATCTCTTTTGTTTCCCGGAATTGGAAATGGGGCTCCTGGACACAGGACCCCAATTGTAGAATTGGGTTTTTCTTTGATCAACTTTTATATTTTTCTTGACCGGCTCAGAAGGAGCTGAAGATTCCACATAGGAAGGTTGGAAACTAAGAATGCTGAGATTTGGAGATCTATCCCACTTCCTTGGTTTACGGAGAGAACAGTCTTTAATAAAGTGATCAGAACCCCCACAGCAGAAGCAGAGTTGAAACTGCATGCGACGCTTGCGTTCCTCTTCAGAAAGTCTAGACCGTGGCTTACTCCGGAACTTATCTTTACTTGGAGCAAGGGGAAACGACTTGGACATAGAGAGATTGGCAGCTGTTGCATCTGTGTTCTCAGCAGACTGTGGGAAGGCTTTCATGGAGATGGGAGCAGAGATAATAGGAGTATCACAGAGACACTTTGAAATAACTGGAACGATACTAGAAAGAAGGTCTTGTAACTGAACCAACAGTTGACTGAGAGTCAGGACACTGGATGCCCCTGAACCATTAAGGGTTACTTGGATTCCATCCAGCCGGGTGGAAAGGCCCTGGAGACAGCGAAAAACTTGACCCTGTGCAGCCTCCAGAAGTTCTAAGCGTGCTGCAAGTCGTTGCATCGGGTTAAACGCTTGGGCCTGGTCTCCGGCCAGATCCATTAGGTCAGTGCTTACTGTCACAACTGAGGGCTGATGACCGTGACTGGGAGCCTCAGTTGTAGGGGTTGACGGGTACTTGAACTTAGGGGGAGCCATGTGACTCCTGGACATGCGTAAAGACCGTAGCAAGGATGCCCGAAGGCGTGACCACGACGACTGGAAATATCTTTCAGTGATTTTATTAAATGAGAAGTCATAAAACTTGCAAAAACAATAGAAAGTCACAAGTGGAAATTTAGGCGTGCATCTGGTTAATACCAGTAACCTGGAATGTAGAGAAAAGTTCTGTAAACTGTAAATGAACTAGGGTTCGCTGGAAGACTGTAGTTGTTGAAGAGTGGCTGCTGGAAAGCCGGAATACAGACACAGGTGAGTAAGGTGATGTTGTAGAGGGTTAATCACAGAGGTGTCGTGTTACACCACAGAGTGTAACACAGAGGAGTCAGGATTGAAAGCAGGAGAGTTCACTGGAGAATCTGTAGAAGACTGCACACAGAAACCACTGGAGACAAATGAAGCACTGCAGAGAAAGTCCATGGAAGAACTGCTCACTGGAAACACTGAAGACCATTGAAGCACTGACATCCTTCAATGCTGGGACAGGCTATTTAAACCCACAGGTTAGCAGGGATTGGTGGGCAATTAACCAGAGACCAGAGTGCAGCTGCTGTGTAATCAGGCTGGGAGCAGAGTGCAGCTGATTGGCTGAAAAGTAACATGTGATGAAAACAAACATGGCTGCGCCCATGTTTGAACTTGGAGGGAAAGACTGTTTGTAACTTGCATGTGAGTTTTAACCATGAAGCTGCCAGAATCACAGTAAAGAGATTTGAGACAATGAGATGCAGCATGCTGCACACAGACAGCGCAGATGGAATCCAGGCTTGGGACACTGGGACAGTCTCAGGAGGCATTTGGAAGGTAAATACTAATAAGGAATTACCTGGATCGTGACACAAAGATTGATGCTACCTATTGCATAATGGTCCACCAGATTGCTAGGTTCTTAATGGGTTGTATGATGATACCCCACAAAGTTATCCAAGTGTCAGGAGGGTGTGAGACTAAAGAAAGACAAGATATGTGATGTTATGAATACTCTACAGAGGATGTAATTAGATAGGGAAGCACTGAAGGTTATGTGGGTGGGTCTGGAATTTGATAGGCTTGTCTGAAGAGGTGAGTTTTCAGGGAACATTTAAAGGTTTGGAGACTAGAGGCGAGTCTTACTGTGCGTGGGAGGGCATTCCACAGAGTGGGTGAAGCCCGGATAAAGTCCTGTAATTTTGAGTGTGAACAAGTAATGCGTGTGGATGAGAGACGTAGATCTTGTGCAGAGCGGAGAGGTCGGGTAGGGAGATATTTTGAGATGAGTGAAGAGATGTATGTTGGTGCAGTTTGGTTAATAGCCTTGTATGTGAGTAAAAGTATTTTATATTTAATACGGTAGAATACCGGTAACCAATGGAGGGACTGACAGAGCGGATCTGCAGACGATGAACGTCTGGCAAGGAAGATTAGCCTCGCAGCTGCATTCAAAATGGATTGTAGTGGTGAGAGCTTATGTTTGGGAAGACCGGTCAGGAGACTATTACAATAATCAATGCGGGAGATAATGAGAGCATGGATTAGAGTTTTTGCTGTGTCTTGTGTAAGATAAGGGCGTATTTTGGATATGTTTCTTAGATGTATGTAACATGATCTTGAGACAGATTGAATGTGGGTAACAAAGGACAGTTCAGAGTCAAGAATGACACCTAGGCAGCGAGCTTGTGGGGTAGGGGTGATTGCAGAGTTCTCAACAGTGATAGAGATATCAGGTTGGAAACTACTATTGGCCGGTGGAAATATAATTAATTCTGTTTTGGAAATATTAAGTTTGAGGTGGCGAGATGTCATCCAAGATGAAATGGCAGAAAGGCATTCAGTGACACGGCCCAATACAGATGGTGACAAATCAGGGGAGGATAGGTAGATTTGAGTATCATCCGCATACAGATGGTACTGAAATCCGAAAGAGTTGATTAGTTTGCCAAGAGATGTGGTATAGATAGAGAAAAGCAGAGGACCTAGGACTGAGCCTTGCGGTACTCCAACTGAGAGAGGTAGCGAAGGAGAGGTGGAATCAGAGAAACGAACACTGAAGGAGCGATTAGATAGGTAGGATGAGAACCAAGAAAGGGCTGTGTCCTGAATACCTAGGGATTGTAGTGTTTGTATGAGAAGAGAGTGATCAACAGTGTCAAAAGCAGCAGAGAGATCAAGGAGAATAAGTAGAGAGAAATGTCCTTTAGATTTAGCAGTGACCAAATCATTCACTACCTTAGTCAGTGCTGTCTCTGTGGAGTATTGGGCACGAAATCCTGACTGAAGTGGGTCCAGTAGGCTGTGTGAGTTAAGAAAGTGTGTGAGGCGAGTGTAGGCAAGTCTCTCCAGTAGCTTGGAGGGGCATGGGAGCTAAGAGATGGGACGGTAGTTAGAGAGAGTGTTCGGGTCAGAGTTTTGTTTTTTCAGAATGGGAGTAATCACTGCATGCTTGTATAGAGAAGGAAAGATACCAGTAGACAGGGAGAGATTACAGATTTTCGTTAAGGTTGGGATGAGCACAGTAGACAGAGCTTTACTAATTTGTGAGGGTATATAGTCAAGTGGAGAGGTATTAGAGTAGGCAGATGAAAAGAGTGCAGATACTTCATCTTCATTTGTAGGATCAAAGGAAGAGAAGGTGTTAGAGGGTTCAGGCAGGGAATTGAGAAGGTCACTTGCTGTGGAAGAGCATACCATTTCATTTCGGATCTTGTCAATCTTGTCCTTGAAATAGGAAGCAAGATCTTGCGCACTGACAGTGGCTGGTGGGTTAGGTGAGGGAGGGACAAGAAGTGATTTAAATGTATTAAAAAGTTGCTTGGGGTTAGAGGCTTGAGCAGAGATGATAGATTGAAAATATGTTTGTTTGGCAGTGTCCAGAGCAGTACGATAAGAGTGGTAGGTGGTCTTATATGTGAGAAAGTCACTTGAACTACGAGATTTACGCCACTGGCGTTCAACTTTTCGTGAGAGTTTTTGTAAGTGTCTAGTGTATTTAGAGTGCCACGGTTGACATCTAAGTCTACGTGGAGTGTGATGGGTAGCTGGAGCCACTTCATCAAGTGCTGTTACTAGAGTTTGGTTAAGGTGTGACACAGCAGTCTCTGGAGAGGTGAATGTAGAAATTGGTGAAAGTAGTGGTTGCAGAGAGGTAGATAGTTGTTGAAAATTAATAGCGTTAATATTTCTGCGGGTAAGAGGTGTCCTTGTAGACTTCAGGGACATGGAGTTTGAAGTAATGGAGGAGAGCATGCATGTGATAAGGTTGTGATCTGAGAGAGGGAAAGGAGTGTTAGTGAGTTCAGAAACAGAGCATAGTCTGGTGAATACAAGATCAAGGCAGTGGCCCTCCTGATGAGTAGGGGAGTCAGTCCATTGGGAGAGGCCAAGAGAGGAGGTTAGAGAGAGTAGTTTAGAGGCATGGGGAGATTGTGGACTGTCAATAGAGAGATTGAAATCACCCATAATGATGGTGGAGATGTCAGAGGATAGAAAGTGAGGGAGCCATGCAGAAAAATCTTCCAGAAACTTTTTGGGTTGCCCAGGTGGGCGATAGATAGCTGCAACACGCAGAGAGAAAGGGGTGAAAATCCTAATAGAGTGTACTTCAAAGGATGTAAATGTGAGTGAGGGAACAGGTGGTAAAACGATGTGCGTGTAAGATTTGGACAGTAATATTCCAACACCCCCTCCCTTGATGTTACCAGGCCTGGGGGTGTGTGTGAAGTGGAGGCCACCATGTGACAGTGCTGCAGGGGAGGCAGTGTCTGATTGTGTGAGCCAGGTTTCTGTTATAGCCAGCATATTGAATTTTTTTGCTATGAAAAGGTCATGAATAGCTGTTAATTTGTTGCAAACAGAGCGTGCATTCCATAAAGCACATTTTAGTGACTTGGAGGTAGATGGGAGACAAGTGATGTTGATAAGGTTTGTTGATTTTATATTCCGTTGTGAATCAGCTGAATGTGAGCGTGGTATGTGGATGGGACCTGGATTTGGGGATATGTCACCAGCTAGTAGAAGCAGAAGAAGAGAGAGATAGGTATAGTTGGGGGAGGTGTGTGATAGTTTCTTATGGTGACAGGTAGAGGATGTGACAGTTAGTGTACATAGATAGGTTAAAAGCTCATGAGTGTTAATAAGAGGGGAGTGGATTAATGAGGCTGCAATGTGTACAGAGCGATAAATAACAGGAATAGTGAAGGACGATGTCATTTTATAGAGGATACCATGAAGTGCTATGAGGAAAAACAGTTTGTGGAGCATGGTGTTTATAAAGAGTAAAGTATAGATTGGAAAATGCTTATGGAAATTGTTAATTAAATGGTAGATTTACCTGCTTACCTAGTGCTCTCTCTTACACATACATACATACATACATGCCCTTGAAACATTGGGGGTAATTCAGACCTGATCGCAGCAGCACATTTGTTAGCAGTTGGGCAAAACCATGTGCACTGCAGGGGAGGCAGATATAACATGTGCAGAGAGAGTTAGATTTGGGTGGGTTATATTGTTTCTGTGCAGAGTAAATACTGGCTGCTTTATTTTTACACTGCAATTTAGATTTCAGTTTGAACACACCCCACCCAAATCTAACTCTCTCTGCACATGTTACATCTGCCCCACCTGCAGTGCACATGGTTTTGCCCAACTGCTAACATATTTGCTGCTGCGATCAGGTCTGAATTACCCCCAATGTTCTTTGCTGCTACGATCAGGTCTGAATTACCCCCATTGGCCCTCATTCCGAGTTGTTCGCTCGTTAGCTACTTTTAGCAGCATTGCACATGCTAGGCCGCCGCCCTCTGGGAGTGTATCTTAGCTTAGCAGAATAGCGAACGAAAGATTCACAGAATAGAGCATAGAAAATTCTTAGCAGTTTCGGAGTAGCTCCGGACTTACTCACAAATAGCGATCAGTTCAGGCCGTTTCGTTCCTGGTTTGACGTCACACACACGCCCTGCGTTCGGACAGCCACTCCCCCGTTTCTCCAGACACTCCCGCGTTTTTCCCCGACACGCCTGCGTTTTTCCGCACAGTCCCAGAAAACGGCCAGTTACCGCCCAGAAACACCCACTTCCTGTCAATCACACTCCGATCACTTCAACGATGAAAATTCTTCGTTCGGACGTGAGTAAATCTACTAAGTTTTGTGCTAAAATACTTAGCGCATGCGCATTTTTGCCTTAATCGCTCCGTTGCGAAAATCGACAACGAGCAAACAACTCGGAATGACCCCAATTGTTCTTGTAAAAACCTATTTTGCAACATAATCCTGAGACTGTGGCTGTTTCTTCTGTTTGCTATAAATGTGTGTTTAATGACTGAGTAAGTATGCCTGAGGAATACAGTGTTATGATCCATACTATTAATTATCATATCTCTATACTGAATCGGCTAAGCAATTATATTGTGAAAGTAACTACTCTGCAATGACAACATCGATTTTGGTGGTTCAGGTGTCATTCGATAGTGTGTGTGATGCAGAAGTCTGATAAGTGGTCAGGTTGCTGAGGAACAACTTGTCAAAGGGCCTAATTCAGACCTGATCGGTGCTGTGCGTTATCACCGATCAGGTCTGAACTGCGCATGCGCCGCAGTGTGCCACCACATGGCAGACAGCCGACGGCTGTCTTAGCCCTGCGATCGCCTCTGCCTGATTGACAGGCAGAGGCGGTCGCTGGGAGGGAGGGTGCGGGACGGCGGTGTTTGACAGCTGTTTAGGGGGCGCGGTCCGGGCAACGCAGGCGTGCCCAGACCGTTCCCGGGGGCGGGCAGCGGCATCTGCATGATGTCACACGCAGCCGCTGCGACCAGCACAGCGACAAGTTCCTCCCTGCCAGTGTGCAGGAGCTGCGCTGGATGGAAGCTACTCTCCAGTACAAAAGCATTGCCGCTGTGTGATGCTTTTGTATTTGTGCGACGGGCCTGCGCCTGATATGCGGGGCGAGCTAGCCCTGTGCTGGGCGTCGCCCCGCATGTCAGGGTGACTGATCGTAGCTGTGCAAAATTTAGCACGGCTACGATCAGGTCTGAATTAGGCCCAAATTCGTGATTCTTTTCCCATACAGAAAGTAGGGTGACGCTTTTTCACTTTGGGGTGTGAATTGCAGCGATGCCCTTGCCAGTTTTTTTCTGCCCTGAATTCAGGTGATACAGTATAATTAATTTTTTGGAACAGTTTGGGGATACAGTTACATTTGGGGATATGGAGAGGCAGAGGCGGTTGTGGGGTGGTCGGTAACATAGTATCTGAGGCTGAAAAAAGACAATTTGTCCATCCAGTCCAACCCATTTGTGGTCTCCTACACTGTATTATGGCCCTCATTCCGAGTTGATCGGTCGCAAGGCGAATTTAGCAGAGTTACACACGCTAAGCCGCCGCCTACTGGGAGTGAATCTTAGCTTCTTAAAATTGCGAACGATGTATTCGCAATAATGCGATTACTAACTACTTAGCAGTTTCAGAGTAGCTCCAGACTTACTCTGCCTGTGCGATCATTTCAGTGCTTGTCGTTCCTGGTTGACGTCACAAACACACCCAGCGTTCGCCCAGGCACTCCCACCGTTTCTCCGGCCACTCCTGCGTTTTTTCCGGAAACGGTAGCGTTTTCAGCCACACGCCCCTGAAACGCCGTGTTTCCGCCCAGTAACACCCATTTCCTGTCAATCACATTACGATCGCCGGAGCAAAGAAAAAGCCGTGAGTAAAAATACTTTCTTCATAGTAAAGTTACTTGGCGCAGTCGCAGTGCGAACATTGCGCATGCGTACTAAGCGGATTTTCACTGCGATGCGATGAAAAATACCGAGCGAACAACTCGGAATGAGGGCCTATATTTGGACTCATTTTGTCTGATGCTGATGTCGGCCGTTGTGTTTTATTCCTCTCTTTGTTAATAACTATAGTGCGTGACTACGCAACATAACCCTGGATATCCTTATCCATTAGGTACTTATCTAACCCATTCTTAAAGGTGTTGCTGAGTCCGCCATTACTACTCTCAGGCAGGGAATTCCAAACACGTATTGTCCTTACCGTGAAAAAACCTTTTCGCCTCAATGTGCGGAATCGCCTCTCCTCTAACCTAAGCGAGTGTCCACGTGTCCTCTGTGCTGATCTTACCAAAATATCGAGTGTCGGTGGCGTTGGGACGGCTTTGCGTTGGTGGGGGGCACAAGGCAAGGCCGCTCAGCATATGTGGGGCCGCCTCCAGATGCATCCGCAATTTGATTGCAGACATATTATCTAAGGTTGACCCCTGGCAGGCAGCAGCCATTTTTGTTTCGGAGCAGCTGTGTGTGACTGATGCAGTGACCTGTGCTGCAGTAGGGCAGAGAGGCTGCTGCTATCGCTGATCCTCTACCTATTCCTGTATGTGTAGGGGGGAGGAGTAACACTGATCACCCCCCCCCCCCTCCCCCCCCCTCGAATTGACAATAGCTGAGGGCTGGAGGTCCAGGGGTCAGGCACTGCACCCACCCCACTCGGCACTTCAAAGACTTTTTCCATAAGGGGACGCGGCCACGCCTCCTGCAATAAGGCCACGCCACCAATCCTCTCAGCAGCATGGGATGTCGGTGGCAGCGGCGCTATGTGTGGGATGAGGCTGCGCACTGCGTGCAGTCTCTCTGGGGAGGAGGAGAAAGAGGGAGCCGCGTTACACACAGCCAGTGCCGCTACCTGTCATCTAGTACCAGCAATCAGGAGGGGCCACTGTGAAGACGGAACAGCAGGCGGAGTGAGCGGAGGGGAGCAGTCCCTGCTGTGTTACCGCTGCTGCCAGTTGTCTGGCTGCTGGGCCCCGCGCACCTACTCCCCCGGGACCTGCCGCAGCAGCAGCACCTTCACACCCTGGGGGCCCCGGGCCGTGACATGGAGCCAGAGTAGATGGCGACTTCCAAGGTGCGGCTGAACAAAGGTGAGCATTTATATATGTGTACACTACACACCTGGGGGACACCAGGGGGCCACACCTGCACATATGTAAGGGGGGCAGGGGGGCCACATCTGTACACACACACAGACAGGGCCACACCTGTGCGCACACACACTCTCTCACTTGGGGGCCCCACACCTACACACACACCTGGGAGCTCCACACCTGCACATACATACACCTGGGGGACATCTGAATATACACACACTCACCTGGGAGCCACACCTTTGTACACACACCTGTGGACTCTGGGGCCATACCTACATACATACACCTGGGGGCCACACCTGGGACCCCAGGGCTCCACCCGCTGTGTGCCAGTCTCAGTATAGTGTAATAGACGCGTCAAGTGTGGAATCCTGGTGGTCAGGAGGCTGAAGCCGGAATCCTGACAGCTAAAATCCCTGATAGTAGCGAGCCGCGTCTTATCTGGGATTTTGTTTCACCTGCCTCAGGTAGGCAAAACCAAATACCAGAAACAGCCTCGTTTTCATCTGAAAAGGGGGGTGTTTCTACAGAACGCAGTGTCACTGAACCTGTGTGTTTTCCTGAGAAAAAGTATTTTTTTTACAGGCGACCAAATTGCATAGCTTGTAAAAAAAAAAAAAATGCGGGTGAACCATCGGGAAAAATTGCGATAAACGTCTGCTTTTTCACACCTGATGTTTCTTCTCAGGTAATCGGATAACCCCCTAATAGTATAAACCTGCCTGTGACTTCCTCTTTTTTTTGAATTATTACTGGAAAAGTCTGACTGGTGTATACTGTAGCAAACCATCAGGTGAATAAAATATATTATAATGCTTTTTTGTTCCTTAATTCATTTATTTAAAGAAATTAAATTCAGATTTTTTTTATCATATATTTGCATTGCGCAAACATTTTATGTACATATCAATTTATATATAACCATTCATTTATATTCCGCAGCACTGTACAGAGAATATTTGGCCATTCACATAATTCCTTGCCCATTGGAGCTTACACTCTATATTCCCTATCACATGTACACGCACATTCACACTACGATTCATTTTGTTCTTAGCCAAGTAACCTACAAGTATATTTTTGGAGTGTGGGAGAAAACCTGAGCACCCAAAGGAAACCCACGCAAGTACAGGGAGAGTATACAAACTCCACACAATTAGGGCCATGGTGTGAGGCAGTAATGCTAACCATTACACCATCTGTGCTGCCCACATACACATATTTTAACATAGGGAGGTACATATTTACATTGCATCTAAATGTGTGTGTGTGTTTGTTTATATTTTAGCATGACGCCTCAGTCTCCATCCTGTCTGGTCCTGCCGTCTACTCTGTCAGACCCCCTCTCCCTCTGCATTTCCGACCCCCCAAACTCTCACTCGTTGTTGCAGAGTGCTGGGGGGCCCTTTCAAAATGTTGCTATGGGGCCCACAAAGGTCTTATTACGCCCCTGCCTCCACAGTCACACACTATCTCTGTCTTCCTGTCACCCCTGCCTCCCCAGTCACCCTATATCTCCCTGTCACCCCTGCCTCCCCAGTCACCCAATATCTCCCTGTCACCCCTGCCTCCACAGTCACCCAATATCTCCAAGTCACCCACTATCTCCCTGTCGCCCCTGCCTCCCCAGTCACCCACTATCTCCCTGTCGCCCCTGCCTCCCCAGTCACCCACTATCTCCCTGTCACCCCTGCCTCCCCAGTCACCCAATATCTCCCTGTCACCCCTGCCTCCACAGTCACCCCATATCACCCTGTCACCCCTGCCTCCACAGTCACCCCTGCCTCCACAGTCACCCACTATCTCCCTGTCACCCCTGCCTCCCCAGTCACCCAATATCTCCCTGTCACCCCTGCCTCCACAGTCACACACTATCTCTGTCTTCCTGTCACCCCTGCCTCCCCAGTCACCCAATATCTCCCTGTCACCCCTGCCTCCCCAGTCACCCAATATCTCCCTGTCACCCCTGCCTCCCCAGTCATCCAATATCTCCCTGTCACCCCTGCCTCCACAGTCACCCACTATCTCCCTGTCACTCCTGCCTCCACAGTCACCCAATATCTCCCTGTCACCCCTGCCTCCCCAGTCACCCAATATCTCCCTGTCACCCCTGCCTCCACAGTCACCCACTATCTCCCTGTCACTCCTGCCTCCACAGTCACCCACTATCTCCCTGTCACTCCTGCCTCCACAGTCACCCAATATCTCCCTGTCACCCCTGCCTCCCCAGTCACCCAATATCTCCCTGTCACCCCTGCCTCCACAGTCACCCACTATCTCCCTGTCACTCCTGCCTCCACAGTCACCCAATATCTCCCTGTCACCCCTGCCTCCCCAGTCACCCACTATCTCCCTGTCGCCCCTGCCTCCCCAGTCACCCACTATCTCCCTGTCACCCCTGCCTCCCCAGTCACCCAATATCTCCCTGTCACCCCTGCCTCCACAGTCACCCCATATCACCCTGTCACCCCTGCCTCCACAGTCACCCCTGCCTCCACAGTCACCCACTATCTCCCTGTCATCCCTGCCTCCCCAGTCACCCAATATCTCCCTGTCACCCCTGCCTCCACAGTCACACACTATCTCTGTCTTCCTGTCACCCCTGCCTCCCCAGTCACCCAATATCTCCCTGTCACCCCTGCCTCCCCAGTCACCCAATATCTCCCTGTCACCCCTGCCTCCCCAGTCACCCAATATCTCCCTGTCACCCCTGCCTCCACAGTCACCCACTATCTCCCTGTCACTTCTGCCTCCACAGTCACCCAATATCTCCCTGTCACCCCTGCCTCCCCAGTCACCCAATATCTCCCTGTCACCCCTGCCTCCACAGTCACCCACTATCTCCCTGTCACTCCTGCCTCCACAGTCACCCACTATCTCCCTGTCACTCCTGCCTCCACAGTCACCCAATATCTCCCTGTCACCCCTGCCTCCCCAGTCACCCAATATCTCCCTGTCACCCCTGCCTCCACAGTCACCCCATATCACCCTGTCACCCCTGCCTCCACAGTCACCCCTGCCTCCACAGTCACCCACTATCTCCCTGTCACCCCTGCCTCCCCAGTCACCCAATATCTCCCTGTCACCCCTGCCTCCACAGTCGCACACTATCTCTGTCTTCCTGTCACCCCTGCCTCCCCAGTCACCCAATATCTCCCTGTCACCCCTGCCTCCCCAGTCACCCAATATCTCCCTGTCACCCCTGCCTCCCCAGTCACCCAATATCTCTGTCTTCCTGTCACCCCTGCCTCCCCAGTCACCCAATATCTCCCTGTCACCCCTGCCTCCCCAGTCACCCAATATCTCCCTGTCACCCCTGCCTCCACAGTCACACACTATCTATGTCTTCCTGTCACCCCTGCCTCCCCAGTCACCCAATATCTCCCTGTCACCCCTGCCTCCCCAGTCACCCAATATCTCCCTGTCACCCCTGCATCCACAGTCACCCACTATCTCCCTGTCACTCCTGCCTCCACAGTCACCCGCTATCTCCCTGTCACTCCTGCCTCCACAGTCACCCAATATCTCCCTGTCACCCCTGCCTCCCCAGTCACCCAATATCTCCCTGTCACCCCTGCCTCCACAGTCACCCCATATCACCCTGTCACCCCTGCCTCCACAGTCACCCCTGCCTCCACAGTCACCCACTATCTCCCTGTCACCCCTGCCTCCCCAGTCACCCAATATCTCCCTGTCACCCCTGCCTCCACAGTCACACACTATCTCTGTCTTCCTGTCAACCCTGCCTCCCCAGTCACCCAATATCTCCCTGTCACCCCTGCCTCCCCAGTCACCCAATATCTCCCTGTCACCCCTGCCTCCACAGTCACCCACTATCTCCCTGTCACTCCTGCCTCCACAGTCACCCAATATCTCCCTGTCACCCCTGCCTCCCCAGTCACCCAATATCTCCCTGTCACCCTTGCCTCCATAGTCACCCAATATCTCCCAGTCACCCCTGCCTCCACAGTCACCCCTGCCTCCACAGTCACCCACTATCTCCATGTCACCCCTGCCTCCCCAGTCACCCAATATCTCCCTGTCACCCCTGCCTCCACAGTCACACACTATCTCTGTCTTCCTGTCACCCCTGTCTCCCCAGTCAACCAATATCTCCCTGTCACCCCTGCCTCCCCAGTCACCCAATATCTCCCTGTCACCCCTGCCTCCACAGTCACCCAATATCTCCCTGTCACCCCTGCCTCCACAGTCACCCACTATCTCCCTGTCACTCCTGCCTCCACAGTCACCCAATATCTCCCTGTCACCCCTGCCTCCCCAGTCACCCAATATCTCCCTGTCACCCCTGCCTCCACAGTCACCCCATATCACCCTGTCACCCCTGCCTCCACAGTCACCCCTGCCTCCACAGTCACCCACTATCTCCCTGTCACCCCTGCCTACCCAGTCACCCAATATCTCCCTGTCACCCCTGCCTCCACAGTCACACACTATCTCTGTCTTCCTGTCACCCCTGCCTCCCCAGTCACCCAATATCTCCCTGTCACCCCTGCCTCCCCAGTCACCCAATATCTCCCTGTCAACCCTGCCTCCACAGTCACACACTATCTCTGTCTTCCTGTCACCCCTGCCTCCCCAGTCACCCAATATCTCCCTATCACCCCTGCCTCCCCAGTCACCCAATATCTCCCTGTCACCCCTGCCTCCACAGTCACCCACTATCTCCCTGTCACTCCTGCCTCCACAGTCACCCAATATCTCCCTGTCACCCCTGCCTCCCCAGTCACCCAATATCTCCCTGTCACCCTTGCCTCCATAGTCACCCAATATCTCCCTGTCACCCACTATCTCCCTGTCGCCCCTGCCTCCCCAGTCACCCACTATCTCCCTGTCGCCCCTGCCTCCCCAGTCACCCACTATCTCCCTGTCACCCCTGCCTCCCCAGTCACCCAATATCTCCCTGTCACCCCTGCCTCCACAGTCACCCCATATCACCCTGTCACCCCTGCCTCCACAGTCACCCCTGCCTCCACAGTCACCCACTATCTCCCTGTCACCCCTGCCTCCCCAGTCACCCAATATCTCCCTGTCACCCCTGCCTCCCCAGTCACCCAATATCTCCCTGTCACCCCTGCCTCCACAGTCACACAATATCTCCCTGTCACCCCTGCCTCCACAGTCACCCACTATCTCCCTGTCACTCCTGCCTCCACAGTCACCCAATATCTCCCTGTCACCCCTGCCTCCCCAGTCACCCAATATCTCCCTGTCACCCCTGCCTCCACAGTCACCCACTATCTCCCTGTCACTCCTGCCTCCACAGTCACCCACTATCTCCCTGTCACTCCTGCCTCCACAGTCACCCAATATCTCCCTGTCACCCCTGCCTCCCCAGTCACCCAATATCTCCCTGTCACCCCTGCCTCCACAGTCACCCACTATCTCCCTGTCACTCCTGCCTCCACAGTCACCCACTATCTCTCTGTCACTCCTGCCTCCACAGTCACCCAATATCTCCCTGTCACCCCTGCCTCCCCAGTCACCCAATATCTCCCTGTCACCCCTGCCTCCACAGTCACCCACTATCTCCCTGTCACTCCTGCCTCCACAGTCACCCAATATCTCCCTGTCACCCCTGCCTCCCCAGTCACCCACTATCTCCCTGTCGCCCCTGCCTCCCCAGTCACCCACTATCTCCCTGTCACCCCTGCCTCCCCAGTCACCCAATATCTCCCTGTCACCCCTGCCTCCACAGTCACCCCATATCACCCTGTCACCCCTGCCTCCACAGTCACCCCTGCCTCCACAGTCACCCACTATCTCCCTGTCACCCCTGCCTCCCCAGTCACCCAATATCTCCCTGTCACCCCTGCCTCCACAGTCACACACTATCTCTGTCTTCCTGTCACCCCTGCCTCCCCAGTCACCCAATATCTCCCTGTCACCCCTGCCTCCCCAGTCACCCAATATCTCCCTGTCACCCCTGCCTCCCCAGTCACCCAATATCTCCCTGTCACCCCTGCCTCCACAGTCACCCACTATCTCCCTGTCACTTCTGCCTCCACAGTCACCCAATATCTCCCTGTCACCCCTGCCTCCCCAGTCACCCAATATCTCCCTGTCACCCCTGCCTCCACAGTCACCCACTATCTCCCTGTCACTCCTGCCTCCACAGTCACCCACTATCTCCCTGTCACTCCTGCCTCCACAGTCACCCAATATCTCCCTGTCACCCCTGCCTCCCCAGTCACCCAATATCTCCCTGTCACCCCTGCCTCCACAGTCACCCCATATCACCCTGTCACCCCTGCCTCCACAGTCACCCCTGCCTCCACAGTCACCCACTATCTCCCTGTCACCCCTGCCTCCCCAGTCACCCAATATCTCCCTGTCACCCCTGCCTCCACAGTCGCACACTATCTCTGTCTTCCTGTCACCCCTGCCTCCCCAGTCACCCAATATCTCCCTGTCACCCCTGCCTCCCCAGTCACCCAATATCTCCCTGTCACCCCTGCCTCCCCAGTCACCCAATATCTCTGTCTTCCTGTCACCCCTGCCTCCCCAGTCACCCAATATCTCCCTGTCACCCCTGCCTCCCCAGTCACCCAATATCTCCCTGTCACCCCTGCCTCCACAGTCACACACTATCTATGTCTTCCTGTCACCCCTGCCTCCCCAGTCACCCAATATCTCCCTGTCACCCCTGCCTCCCCAGTCACCCAATATCTCCCTGTCACCCCTGCATCCACAGTCACCCACTATCTCCCTGTCACTCCTGCCTCCACAGTCACCCGCTATCTCCCTGTCACTCCTGCCTCCACAGTCACCCAATATCTCCCTGTCACCCCTGCCTCCCCAGTCACCCAATATCTCCCTGTCACCCCTGCCTCCACAGTCACCCCATATCACCCTGTCACCCCTGCCTCCACAGTCACCCCTGCCTCCACAGTCACCCACTATCTCCCTGTCACCCCTGCCTCCCCAGTCACCCAATATCTCCCTGTCACCCCTGCCTCCACAGTCACACACTATCTCTGTCTGCCTGTCAACCCTGCCTCCCCAGTCACCCAATATCTCCCTGTCACCCCTGCCTCCCCAGTCACCCAATATCTCCCTGTCACCCCTGCCTCCACAGTCACCCACTATCTCCCTGTCACTCCTGCCTCCACAGTCACCCAATATCTCCCTGTCACCCCTGCCTCCCCAGTCACCCAATATCTCCCTGTCACCCTTGCCTCCATAGTCACCCAATATCTCCCAGTCACCCACTATCTCCCTGTCGCCCCTGCCTCCCCAGTCACCCACTATCTCCCTGTCGCCCCTGCCTCCCCAGTCACCCACTATCTCCCTGTCACCCCTGCCTCCCCAGTCACCCAATATCTCCCTGTCACCCCTGCCTCCACAGTCACCCAATATCTCCCTGTCACCCCTGCCTCCACAGTCACCCAATATCTCCCAGTCACCCACTATCTCCCTGTCGCCCCTGCCTCCCCAGTCACCCACTATCTCCCTGTCGCCCCTGCCTCCCCAGTCACCCACTATCTCCCTGTCACCCCTGCCTCCCCAGTCACCCAATATCTCCCTGTCACCCCTGCCTCCACAGTCACCCCATATCACCCTGTCACCCCTGCCTCCACAGTCACCCCTGCCTCCACAGTCACCCACTATCTCCATGTCACCCCTGCCTCCCCAGTCACCCAATATCTCCCTGTCACCCCTGCCTCCACAGTCACACACTATCTCTGTCTTCCTGTCACCCCTGTCTCCCCAGTCAACCAATATCTCCCTGTCACCCCTGCCTCACCAGTCACCCAATATCTCCCTGTCACCCCTGCCTCCACAGTCACCCAATATCTCCCTGTCACCCCTGCCTCCACAGTCACCCACTATCTCCCTGTCACTCCTGCCTCCACAGTCACCCAATATCTCCCTGTCACCCCTGCCTCCCCAGTCACCCAATATCTCCCTGTCACCCCTGCCTCCACAGTCACCCCATATCACCCTGTCACCCCTGCCTCCACAGTCACCCCTGCCTCCACAGTCACCCACTATCTCCCTGTCACCCCTGCCTCCCCAGTCACCCAATATCTCCCTGTCACCCCTGCCTCCACAGTCACACACTATCTCTGTCTTCCTGTCACCCCTGCCTCCCCAGTCACCCAATATCTCCCTGTCACCCCTGCCTCCCCAGTCACCGAATATCTCCCTGTCAACCCTGCCTCCACAGTCACACACTATCTCTGTCTTCCTGTCACCCCTGCCTCCCCAGTCACCCAATATCTCCCTATCACCCCTGCCTCCCCAGTCACCCAATATCTCCCTGTCACCCCTGCCTCCACAGTCACCCACTATCTCCCTGTCACTCCTGCCTCCACAGTCACCCAATATCTCCCTGTCACCCCTGCCTCCCCAGTCACCCAATATCTCCCTGTCACCCTTGCCTCCATAGTCACCCAATATCTCCCTGTCACCCACTATCTCCCTGTCGCCCCTGCCTCCCCAGTCACCCACTATCTCCCTGTCGCCCCTGCCTCCCCAGTCACCCACTATCTCCCTGTCACCCCTGCCTCCCCAGTCACCCAATATCTCCCTGTCACCCCTGCCTCCTCAGTCACCCCATATCACCCCTGCCTCCACAGTCACCCCTGCCTCCACAGTCACCCACTATCTCCCTGTCACCCCTGCCTCCCCAGTCACCCAATATCTCCCTGTCACCCCTGCCTCCCCAGTCACCCAATATCTCCCTGTCACCCCTGCCTCCACAGTCACACAATATCTCCCTGTCACCCCTGCCTCCACAGTCACCCACTATCTCCCTGTCACTCCTGCCTCCACAGTCACCCAATATCTCCCTGTCACCCCTGCCTCCCCAGTCACCCAATATTTCCCTGTCACCCCTGCCTCCACAGTCACCCACTATCTCCCTGTCACTCCTGCCTCCACAGTCACCCACTATCTCCCTGTCACTCCTGCCTCCACAGTCACCCAATATCTCCCTGTCACCCCTGCCTCCCCAGTCACCCAATATCTCCCTGTCACCCCTGCCTCCACAGTCACCCCATATCACCCTGTCACCCCTGCCTCCACAGTCACCCCTGCCTCCACAGTCACCCACTATCTCCCTGTCACCCCTGCCTCCCCAGTCACCCAATATCTCCCTGTCACCCCTGCCTCCACAGTCACACACTATCTCTGTCTTCCTGTCACCCCTGCCTCCACAGTCACCCAATATCTCCCTGTCACCCCTGCCTCCCCAGTCACCCAATATCTCCCTGTCACCCCTGCCTCCACAGTCACACCCTATCTCTGTCTTCCTGTCACCCCTGCCTCCCCAGTCACCCAATATCTCCCTGTCACCCCTGCCTCCCCAGTCACCCAATATCTCCCTGTCACCCCGGCCTCCACAGTCACCCACTATCTCCCTGTCACTCCTGCCTCCACAGTCACCAATATCTCCCTGTCACCCCTGCCTCCCCAGTCACCCAATATCTCCCTGTCACCCCTGCCTCCACAGTCACCCACTATCTCCCTGTCACTCCTGCCTCCACAGTCACCCACTATCTCCCTGTCACTCCTGCCTCCACAGTCACCCCTGCCTCCACAGTCACCCACTATCTCCCTGTCACCCCTGTCTCCACAGTCAACCACTATCTCCCTGTCACCCCTGCCTCCACAGTCACCCACTGTCTCCCTGTCACCCCTGCCTCCCCAGCCACCCAATATCTCCCTGTCACCCTGCCTCCACAGTCACCCACTATCTCCCTGTCACTCCTGCCTCCACAGTCACCCCTGCCTCCACAGTCACCCACTATCTGCCTGTCACCTCTGCCTCCCCAGTCACCCACTATCTGCCTGTCACCCCTGCCTCCCCAGTCACCCACTATCTGCCTGTCACCCCTGCCTCCCCAGTCACCCACTATCTGCCTGTCACCCCTCCTCCCCAGACATCCACTATCTCCCTCTCACCTTTGCCACCCCAGTCAATCACTACAGTATCTCCCTGTCACACCTGCCTCCACAGTGACTGACTATCTACCTGTCACCCCTGCCTCCACAGTCACCCACTATCTCCCTGTCACCCTTGCCTCCATAGTCACCCAATATCTCCCAGTCACCCACTATCTCCCTGTCGCCCCTGCCTCCCCAGTCACCCACTATCTCCCTGTCGCCCCTGCCTCCCCAGTCACCCACTATCTCCCTGTCACCCCTGCCTCCCCAGTCACCCAATATCTCCCTGTCACCCCTGCCTCCACAGTCACCCCATATCACCCTGTCACCCCTGTCTCCACAGTCACCCCTGCCTCCACAGTCACCCACTATCTCCCTGTCACCCCTGCCTCCCCAGTCACCCAATATCTCCCTGTCACCCCTGCCTCCCCAGTCACCCAATATCTCCCTGTCACCCCTGCCTCCCCAGTCACCCAATATCTCCCTGTCACCCCTGCCTCCACAGTCACACAATATCTCCCTGTCACCCCTGCCTCCACAGTCACCCACTATCTCCCTGTCACTCCTGCCTCCACAGTCACCCAATATCTCCCTGTCACCCCTGCCTCCCCAGTCACCCAATATCTCCCTGTCACCCCTGCCTCCACAGTCATCCACTATCTCCCTGTCACTCCTGCCTCCACAGTCACCCACTATCTCCCTGTCACTCCTGCCTCCACAGTCACCCAATATCTCCCTATCACCCCTGCCTCCCCAGTCACCCAATATCTCCCTGTCACCCCTGCCTCCACAGTCACCCCATATCACCCTGTCACCCCTGCCTCCACAGTCACCCCATATCACCCTGTCACCCCTGCCTCCACAGTCACCCCTGCCTCCACAGTCACCCACTATCTCCCTGTCACCCCTGCCTCCCCAGTCACCCAATATCTCCCTGTCACCCCTGCCTCCACAGTCACACACTATCTCTGTCTTCCTGTCACCCCTGCCTCCCCAGTCACCCAATATCTCCCTGTCACCCCTGCCTCCCCAGTCACCCAATATCTCCCTGTCACCCCTGCCTCCACAGTCACACCCTATCTCTGTCTTCCTGTCACCCCTGCCTCCCCAGTCACCCAATATCTCCCTGTCACCCCTGCCTCCCCAGTCACCCAATATCTCCCTGTCACCCCTGCCTCCACAGTCACCCACTATCTCCCTGTCACTCCTGCCTCCACAGTCACCCAATATCTCCCTGTCACCCCTGCCTCCCCAGTCACCCAATATCTCCCTGTCACCCCTGCCTCCACAGTCACCCACTATCTCCCTGTCACTCCTGCCTCCACAGTCACCCACTATCTCCCTGTCACTCCTGCCTCCACAGTCACCCCTGCCTCCACAGTCACCCACTATCTCCCTGTCACCCCTGTCTCCACAGTCAACCACTATCTCCCTGTCACCCCTGCCTCCACAGTCACCCACTGTCTCCCTGTCACCCCTGCCTCCCCAGCCACCCAATATCTCCCTGTCACCCCTGCCTCCACAGTCACCCACTATCTCCCTGTCACTCCTGCCTCCACAGTCACCCCTGCCTCCACAGTCACCCACTATCTGCCTGTCACCTCTGCCTCCCCAGTCACCCACTATCTGCCTGTCACCCCTGCCTCCCCAGTCACCCACTATCTGCCTGTCACCCCTGCCTCCCCAGTCACCCACTATCTGCCTGTCACCCCTGCCTCCCCAGTCACCCACTATCTGCCTATCACCCCTGCCTCCCCAGTCACCCACTATCTGCTTGTCACCCCTGCCTTCCCAGTCACCCACTATCTGCCTGTCACCCCTTCCTCCCCAGTCACCCACTATCTGCCTGTCACCCCTCCTCCCCAGACATCCACTATCTCCCTCTCACCCTTGCCACCCCAGTCAATCACTACAGTATCTCCCTGTCACACCTGCCTCCACAGTGACTGACTATCTCCCTGTCACCCCTGCCTCCACAGTCACCCACTATCTACCTGTCACCCCTGCCTCCACAGTCACCAACTATCTCACCCCTGCCTCCACAGTCGTTAGTCACGCACTATGTCCCTGTCTACCACTGTCTCCCTGTCACACACTGTATCCCTGTCACACCAGCCTCCATAGTCACCTACTATCTACCAGTCACCCCTTCCTCATAGTCACCCACTATGTCCCTGTCTACCACTGTCTCCCTGTCACCCCTGCCTCCACAGTCAACCACTATGTCCATGTCTCCCACTGTCTCCCTGTCACCCCTGCTTCCACAGTCACCCACTATCTACCTGTCACCCCTGCCTCCACAGTCACCCACTATAAACCTTTTTTTTGGTGGGGGGAGCCGCCTATAATGTTGTGCCAAGAGGCGGCCAGACCCCTAAATCCGCCACTGACAAAACTGTTTATTTGAAAGCATCCAGTGTTAATGAAAGGTGAACGTTAGATCAGGAAATCGCGTTTACGGTGTCAGATGTTATCACAACAATGCATTCCGCACACTGAGAATTTGACCGACAATTATATACAGTAAATATATATTTATTTAAAACCAAACTAGTGATCCTTTATTGCTTCAATTTACCATCATATCGCCAGGCGCTGTTACTTAGTGGTAATAAGCCGTGTACACAGCTCGCACACGTGTGTAACTTACATTCCTCCACATGCGGAGCTCGAGATGCGTTCTGCCCATGTGTGCATCTGCTTTCCACCAGGCGCAGGTCACAGACACCTGGGGCCAAATGTAATAGAGTGAGAGTTTCAGAAAGTGAGAGATTTGGTAAAGTTTTGCCGTTTTTCTTTTAAAGTGGCAATCATTCATTCACACAGCAAGATCAACCTGGTGTTACAGTGTAAATGATTGCCACTTTAAAAAAAACCTTCCCAAATCTCTCACTTTCTGAGTCTCTCACTCTATTACATTTGGCCCCTACAGTACATGCCTCTTGTGCCCATGTTACAAGTCATTTGTTTAATGTGCAATAAGGGAGGTTTTCTCATGATCAGAGACTCTAGAGTAGAGGTTCTCAAACTCGGTCCTCGGGGGCACACACAGTGCATGTTTTGCAGGTAACCCAGCAGGTGCACAGGTGTATTAATTACTCACTGACACATTTTAAAACGTCCACAGGTGGAGCCAATTATTTCACTTGTGATTCTGTGAGGAGACCTGCAAAACATGCACTGTGTGTGCCCCCGAGGACCGAGTTTGAGAACCTCTGGTCTAGAGCTTGAGAACACCTACCTTTTTGCCATCTGGACTCCTGTGATTTCTGCCCTGGTATTGGCCCTCATTTCGAGTTGTTCGCTCGCAAGCTGCTTTTAGCAGCATTGCACACGCTAAGCCGCCGCCTACTGGGAGTGAATCTTAGCTTATCAAAATTGCGAACGAAAGGTTCTCAAAATTGCGAAAAGACTTCTCTTTGCAGTTTCTGAGTAGCTCGAGACTTACTCTTCCAGTGCGATCAGTTCAGTGCTTGTCGTTCCTGGTTTGACGTCACAAACACACCCAGCGTTCGCCCAGACACTCCTCCGTTTCTCCAGCCACTCCCGCGTTTTTCCCAGAAACGGCAGCGTTTTTACACACACTCCCCTAAAACGGCCAGTTTCCGCCCAGAAACACCCACTTCCTGTCAATCACACTCCGATCTCCAGAACGAAGAAAAAACCTCATAATGTAAAATACCTAACTGCATAGCAAATTTACTTGGCGCAGTCGCACTGCGGACATTGCGCATGCGCATTAGCGACTAATCGCTCCGTTGCGAGAAAAAAATAACGAGCGAACAACTCGGAATGACCCCCTTTATTTGGACTGCTACTCTCCATTGGGAAACAAGTGCAGCATTCAAGATTATCTGAGCTCCCCCTTCAGCAACCATTCATGTCCATTTACTGCTGAGAAACTGCTGGGGACTGCTGCACTATTGCCTGGTAACATTTGCTGCTAATGGTGACCTCCTATGGACACAATCTGGAGCAGGTCCTAGCCAGAGCAGGATAACGTCTAGTTACGGCTCTGGCATTACATTAGAGCCACTTACCTGCCCAGGCTCCATACTTCCTAAGGTCAGTCCTCCACCACCGGGAGAGAATATGGGTTCCGAATCCCTTCAGCAGCCTCCATGACTGTTTGAGAACCAGGTAGGACAGAGCCAGCACCCCCAAGACATGGACCCCCTGAGACAGCAGACAGTCCGCCATGTGATAGAAGCCTCTGTGTCTTACCAGGTGCTGCCCTTGTAGAATGACTGCAGTGACAGACACTCACCAGCATCTAAACACCAAACATGGGAAGCACTAACCCTCCCTCAAGATCCACTGACACTCCACCCAGAGCCGCCCACTCCACACAGCAGAGGCAGGACAGGTAGCACACACCTGGGGCCAGCCCAGCAGCTTACACAATACCATCTACTATACCTGTTCTGCACCATATACAGCAGTGTATAACCCAGATATTATTAACTGAGTCACCTGTGCTAAAGCATGGATATCCTAAAACAGTAACATGCTGAAACACTGCAGGGCTGTAAGGATATGACAGGGGAATGGAGGAGAATGACTGGAGCGCCCTCTCCCCTATCACATGCTGCTTTGGTTCTGTGTCCTCAGGAAACACTGGCACAGTGACAGCAGATTTGTTTTGTAAATCCTTTTTCTTAACCTGTTGTTGTCGCAGCACCTGAGAGTGTCAGGATATAATAATGTGGTAAGAATGGCGCTCTGGGCGTCCGTCACTTCAGTAACAGTGTGCTGAACCCCCAGTATGATTCTTTTTTATTCATTTCTTTTTCTATTTCAGACGTAAACGTCGTTTACTTTATCGCTAAGTGTGTATGCCACCGCCGAGCGATGCGCGGCCCTGCGGGTCGTTACCGGCCCTCGGTATAAGCCGCACGTGCAGCTCAATTTGGACTCATTGTCAGAAACTGCATGCTCCGGCGTGACGTCACTGTGCGATATCACTAGTGACATCGCACAGTGTGTTTGCCCGCTGGCGGGCGGCCCGGCCCGGCCCGGGAGGGGAAACACTAGGCTACGTTACTCATAGAGCCCATGGCCTAGTGTGTACCCACCAATTGGCATCTCTATAAAGGGTACTAGGGTGTACGTGCCCGCTGTGCCACACTGCACTTCCTGCGCCATTCCATATACTGTCCTCGCAGTGCGCCACTGCCATTTTGCAAGAGATATGCGCAGTAGGATCTGTCACAGTACCAGGGTCATGCACCGGTGTGTGTGTGTGGGGGGGGGTTGCTCAGTACCGCACACCAGCACCCCAACCCCCATCTCTCAGAAGATGCCCCTGGTGGGACTGCATGTTACAGCATACATTTACAGTCAACACAGCTGCCAGTGCATGCTGGGACATGTAGTACCACAATAGCAGGGAGCACTGGGACGGTAGCGGTCAGTATTGTGTCCTATTGCTATCCTCCCGTTACCTGTAGGGTGGGAGGTGGTCATTTGGCTGGAGCTCTGCACTGACCAGCCTGGAAATAGGAGAAGGGCACCATACGCTGCAGGGCCTACTGTTCTATCCTATTGCCCCAGCCTAAAGCTCACTACCACGTGTGGGGGCGCCCCCTGCTGGCTGAACGTGGAAGCGGAGGTCAGCCCACTGTAACCAGTGATGTGCAACGGAAATTTTTCGTTTTTTGTCATGTGTTTTGGTTTTGGATTCGGTTCCGCAGCCGTGTTTTGGATTCGGACGCGTTTTGGCAAAACCTCCCTGAAAATTTTTTGTTGGATTCGGGTGTTTTTTTTACAAAAAACCCTCAAAAACAGCTTAAATCATAGAATTTGGGGGTCATTTTGATCCCATAGTATTATTAACCTCAATAACCATAATTTCCACTCATTTCCGGTCTATTCTGAACACCTCACACCTCACAATATTATTTTTAGTCCTAAAATTTGCACCGAGGTCGCTGGATGGCTAAGTTAAGCGACCCAAGCGGCCGACACAAACACCTGGCCCATCTAGGAGTGGCACTGCAGTGTCAGACAGGATGGCAGATTTAAAAATAGTCCCCAAACAGCACATGATGCAAAGAAAAAAAGAGGTGCAATGAGGTAGCTGTGTGACTAAGCTAAGCGACCCAAGTGGCCGACACAAACACCTGGCCCATCTAGGAGAGGCACTGCAGTTTTCTAGCGAGAGGATGAGTGCTTCCATCCTCATGTGAATCTGAACCACTAGCCATGAACATAGGCCAGGACCTCAGCCGTTCCTTGCCACTCCATGTCGTAAATGGCATATTGGCAAGTTTACGCTTCTCATCAGACGCTTTTAATTTAGATTTTTGGGTCATTTTACTGAACTTTTGTAGTATACTTGACGACACAGAGGTAGAGCAATGGACTACTGTACCGTACTGCTATATATATACTGGTGGTCAGCAAAATTCTGCACTGTCCTCCTACTATATACTGCGCACAACTAAAATGCAGCACAGGTATGGATGCATAGTATACTTGACGACACAGAGGTAGAGCAGTGGACTACTGTACCGTACTGCTACAGTATATACATACTGGTGGTCAGTAAAATTAATTCTGCACTGTCCTCCTACTATATACTGCGCACAACTAAAATGCAGCACAGGTATGGATGCATAGTATACTTGACGACACAGAGGCAGAGCAGTGGACTACTGTACCGTACTGCTATATATGTACTGGTGGTCAGCAAAATTCTGCACTGTCCTCCTACTATATACTGCGCACAACTAAACTGCAGCATAGGTATGGATGCATAGTATACTTGACGACACAGAGGTAGAGCAATGCACTACTGTACCGTACTGCTATATATAGTACTGGTGGTCAGCAAAATTCTGCACTGTCCTCCTACTATATACTGCGCACAACTAAAATGCAGCACAGGTATGGATGCATAGTATACTTGACGACACAGAGGTAGAGCAGTGGACTACTGTACCGTACTGCTATATATATACTGGTGGTCAGCAAAATTCTGCACTGTCCTCCTACTATATATAATGCGCACAACTAAAATGCAGCATAGGTATGGATGCATAGTATACTTGACGACACAGAGGTAGAGCAATGCACTACTGTACCGTACTGCTATATATATACTGGTGGTCACAGCAAAATTCTGCACTGTCCTCCTACTATATACTACAATGCAGCACTGTCTGTGTCACCCTGCAAAGGGAGGGACAGGATCATAGCTCTGTTCTGTCTGTGTCACTGTGTCACCTGCAGGGGCAGGGACAGGCTCATAGCTCCCTTCTGTATGTGTAACCGTGTAACCCTATAGGGGGAGAGACAGGATCATAGCTCCATTCTGTCTGTTTCACCCTTCAGGGGGAGGGACAGGCTCATAGCTCCCTTCTGTCTGTGTCGTCCCATAGGGGAGAGACAGGGTCATAGCTCTGTTATGTCTGTTTTACCCTACAGGGGGATGGACAGGCTCATAACTCTCTACTGTCTGTGCCACTGTGTCACCCTACAGGGGGAGGGACAGGCTCATAAGCCCCCTCCTGTCCGTGTCCACTGTTTCACCCAGCAGGGGGAGGTGCAGGCTCATAGCTCCCTTCTGTCTGTGTCACCCTATAGGGGAGAGACAGGCTCATAGCTCTGTTATGTCTGCTTTACCCTACAGGGGGAGGGACAAGCTCATAGCTCCCTCCAGTCTGTGTCACCCTGCAGGGGGCGAGATAGGCTCATAGCCACCTCCTGTCTGTGTCACTCTTATGGGGGATGGCTAGGCTCATTGCTCCTTTCTGTCTGTGTCGCCCTATAGGGGGAGGGACAGGCTCATAGTTCCCTTCTGTCTGTGTCATTGGAACAAGCTCATAGTAGTGGAGTGGGTAGATGCAGTGGCGTATCTATAATGGGTGCAGTGTGTGTGGTGCACACAGGGGGGGGCACACCGCACACACTGCACCCATTTCTCCTATACTTACCTTTCCGGAGTCCATCGGCGACTGTGTATGGGCCCCCTCCTCTCCCGTTGCCATCGCGCCGCTGCTAGCGCACTGACCACTAGAGACTCTGGCACAGTGCCGGACGCTACAGTGCATGCGCAGGACTCCTAAAAAAGGGCGCGGCGGCCATTTTTCGGAGTCCTGCGTATGCGCTGTAGATTCTGGCACTGTGACAGAGTCTCCAGCACTCAGAGCGCTAGCAGTGGCGCGGTGACGGCTACGAGAGAGGAGGAGGCCCACACACGGAGTCTGCACACGGGTCCCCCTCCTCTCTAGAGACGCCCCTGGGTAGATGGTTGGATGGTACCTGAACTTCCCTGGATGCTGGCGACTGATTCGGCCTCCTGGACCCTGTTCTCTTCAGAACTCCCTCAATGTTTAGGCAGAGAGATAAGGGTCCCCAAACAAGTCGCCAAACGTTTGGACAGTGACTGGAATTTTATTAAACAGGAAATATTGTCACTGTTAAAGGGAATTCAGTGCTTAACGTTTCAAGCCAATATCACATTTGATGACAGTTAATATAATATCACACCAGGTTATATATATTACCGTAATTACCGTCCAAGGTAACAAATACCACAAACACTCTCAGTATAAACTTGCAATTCCCCAACCTTAGAGTTGTATCCCAATAGTCCACCAGGTGGCAGTGTAAATGTCACTATTTCTCAGTCCAAGATGGTCATTCCGAGTTGATCGCTAGCTGCATTCGTTCGCTGTGCAGCGATGAGGCAAAAAAATGGCACTTCTGCGCATGCGTATGCTGCGAAATGCGCACCTGCTCTTCTCCCTGTAACACAAATGACTGTACCTCAGAGGCGCAATCAGTAAGGATCATCAAATTCGCCAACACCACCGTCATCGGCCCTCATCAAGGATGGGGACGAATCGGCCTATAGACGGGAAGTAGACCGGCTGGCCCAGTGGTGCATCCACAACAACCTTGAGCTCAACCCCCTCAAAACTGTCGAGATGATAGTGGACTTCAGGAAGAAGTCATCTAGTGCACCTCCGCTAACGATTGCTGACAGTGTGGTATCGCTAGTGGACTCCTTCAAGTTTCTAGGGACCCCAAACTCCCGGGACCTTAAATGGGGGTCCAACGCTGACGCCACTGTTGGGAAAGCGCAGCAGAGGTTGTTCTTCCTCAGGCAACTAAGGAAGTTCAACATCCCACAGAAGCTTCTGCTCCTCTTCTACTCCGCGATTGTGGAGTCGGTACTGTGCTCCTCGATACTCGTATGGTACAGCTCCACCAGCGCGAGGGACAGATGCAGGCTCCAAAAGGTGGTCAGAACCGCAGAGAAGATCATCGGGGCCGACCTTCCCTCAGTCCAGGACCTGTACTTGTCCAGAGCTAAAAAGCGGGCAATGAAGATAGTAAAAGAACAGCTACACCCCGGCCACAGCATGTGTAACTTGCTTCCTTCAGGAAGGCGTTACAGGGACGTCCCCGCCAGATCCACCAGAAGCCTCAAAAGTTTCTTTCCCCAAGCGGTCCGCCCGCTGAACTCCTGAACATTGACTGACTAGACGTACATGTAACTCACTTGTGTCCCTACGGTATACCTATCTGTGTAACTTTACTTGCGCCCCCCCCCCCCCTCCCCCCCCCCCCCCCCCACACACACACACACACACACACACACACACACACACACCTGCTTACCCGTTACCTACTTGGCTGTTGTATAGCAAACTGAAGACAAATTCCTAGTATACGCAAGTATACCTGGCCAATAAAGCTGATTCTGATTCTATTACAATGAACGATGTAGTTTTACTAGTGATGAGCGCCTGAAATTTTTCGGGTTTTGTGTTTTGGTTTTGGGTTCGGTTCCGCGGCCGTGTTTTGGGTTCGACCGCGTTTTGGCAAAACCTCACCGAATTTTTTTTGTCGGATTCGGGTGTGTTTTGGATTCGGGTGTTTTTTTCAAAAAACCCTAAAAAACAGCTTAAATCATAGAATTTGGGGGTCATTTTGATCCCATATTATTATTAACCTCAAAAACCATAATTCCACTCATTTTCAGTCTATTCTGAATACCTCACACCTCACAATATTATTTTTAGTCCTAAAATTTGCACCGAGGTCGCTGGATGACTAAGCTAAGCGACCCTAGTGGCCGACACAAACACCTGGCCCATCTAGGAGTGGCACTGCAGTGTCACGCAGGATGCCCCTTCCAAAAAACCCTCCCCAAACAGCACATGACGCAAAGAAAAAAAGAGGCGCAATGAGGTAGCTGTGTGAGTAAGATTAGCGACCCTAGTGGCCAACACAAACACCGGGCCCATTTAGGAGTGGCACTGCAGTGTCACGCAGGATGTCCCTTCCAAAAAACCCTCCCCAAACAGCACATGACGCAAAGAAAAAAAGAGGCGCAATGAGGTAGCTGTGTGAGTAAGATTAGCGACCCTAGTGGCCGACACAAACACCGGGCCCATCTAGGAGTGGCACTGCAGTGTCACGCAGAATGGCCCTTCCAAAAAACACTCCCCAAACAGCACATGACGTAAAGAAAAAAAGAGGCGCAATGAGGTAGCTGACTGTGTGAGTAAGATAAGCGACCCTAGTGGCCGACACAAACACCGGGCCCATTTAGGAGTGGCACTGCAGTGTCACGCAGGATGTCCCTTCCAAAAAACCCTCCCCAAACAGCACATGACGCAAAGAAAAAAAGAGGCGCAATGAGGTAGCTGTGTGAGTAAGATTAGCGACCGTAGTGGCCGACACAAACACCGGGCCCATTTAGGAGTGGCACTGCAGTGTCACGCAGGATGTCCCTTCCAAAAAACCCTCCCCAAACAGCACATGACGCAAAGAAAAAAAGAGGCGCAATGAGGTAGCTGTGTGAGTAAGATTAGCGACCCTAGTGGCCGACACAAACACCGGGCCCATCTAGGAGTGGCACTGCAGTGTCACGCAGGATGGCCCTTCCAAAAAACACTCCCCAAACAGCACATGACGCAAAGAAAAAAAGAGGCGCAATGAGGTAGCTGACTGTGTGAGTAAGATAAGCGACCCTAGTGGCCGACACAAACACCGGGCCCATTTAGGAGTGGCACTGCAGTGTCACGCAGGATGTCCCTTCCAAAAAACCCTCCCCAAACAGCACATGACGCAAAGAAAAAAAGAGGCGCAATGAGGTAGCTGTGTGAGTAAGATTAGCGACCGTAGTGGCCGACACAAACACCGGGCCCATTTAGGAGTGGCACTGCAGTGTCACGCAGGATGTCCCTTCCAAAAAACCCTCCCCAAACAGCACATGACGCAAAGAAAAATAAAAGAAAAAAGAGGTGCAAGATGGAATTGTCCTTGGGCCCTCCCACCCACCCTTATGTTGTATAAACAAAACAGGACATGCACACTTTAACCAACCCATCATTTCAGTGACAGGGTCTGCCACACGACTGTGACTGATATGACGGGTTGGTTTGGACCCCCCCCCAAAAAAGAAGCAATTAATCTCTCCTTGCACAAACTGGCTCTACAGAGGCAAGATGTCCACCTCATCATCATCCTCCGATATATCACCGTGTACATCCCCCTCCTCACAGATTATCAATTCGTCCCCACTGGAATCCACCATCTCAGCTCCCTGTGTACTTTGTGGAGGCAATTGCTGCTGGTCAATGTCTCCGCGGAGGAATTGATTATAATTCATTTTAATGAACATCATCTTCTCCACATTTTCTGGATGTAACCTCGTACGCCGATTGCTGACAAGGTGAGCGGCGGCACTAAACACTCTTTCGGAGTACACACTTGTGGGAGGGCAACTTAGGTAGAATAAAGCCAGTTTGTGCAATGGCCTCCAAATTGCCTCTTTTTCCTGCCAGTATAAGTATGGACTGTGTGACGTGCCTACTTGGATGCGGTCACTCATATAATCCTCCACCATTCTTTCAATGGTGAGAGAATCATATGCAGTGACAGTAGACGACATGTCCGTAATCGTTGTCAGGTCCTTCAGTCCGGACCAGATGTCAGCATCAGCAGTCGCTCCAGACTGCCCTGCATCACCGCCAGCGGGTGGGCTCGGAATTCTGAGCCTTTTCCTCGCACCCCCAGTCGCGGGAGAATGTGAAGGAGGAGATGTTGACAGGTCGCGTTCCGCTTGACTTGACAATTTTCTCACCAGCAGGTCTTTCAACCCCAGCAGACTTGTGTCTGCCGGAAAGAGAGATCCAAGGTAGGCTTTAAATCTAGGATCGAGCATGGTGGCCAAAATGTAGTGCTCTGATTTCAACAGATTGACCACCCGTGAATCCTTGTTAAGCGAATTAAGGGCTCCATCCACAAGTCCCACATGCCTAGCGGAATCGCTCCGTGTTAGCTCCTCCTTCAATGTCTCCAGCTTCTTCTGCAAAAGCCTGATGAGGGGAATGACCTGACTCAGGCTGGCAGTGTCTGAACTGACTTCACGTGTGGCAAGTTCAAAGGGCAGCAGAACCTTGCACAACGTTGAAATCATTCTCCACTGCGCTTGAGACAGGTGCATTCCACCTCCTATATCGTGCTCAATTGTATAGGCTTGAATGGCCTTTTGCTGCTCCTCCAACCTCTGAAGCATATAGAGGGTTGAATTCCACCTCGTTACCACTTCTTGCTTCAGATGATGGCAGGGCAGGTTCAGTAGTTTTTGGTGGTGCTCCAGTCTTCTGTACGTGGTGCCTGTACGCCGAAAGTGTCCCGCAATTCTTCTGGCCACCGACAGCATCTCTTGCACGCCCCTGTCGTTTTTTAAATAATTCTGCACCACCAAATTCAAGGTATGTGCAAAACATGGGACGTGCTGGAATTTGCCCATATTTAATGCACACACAATATTGCTGGCGTTGTCCGATGCCACAAATCCACAGGAGAGTCCAATTGGGGTAAGCCATTCCGCGATGATCTTCCTCAGTTGCCGTAAGAGGTTTTCAGCTGTGTGCGTATTCTGGAAGGCGGTGATACAAAGCGTAGCCTGCCTAGGAAAGAGTTGGCGTTTGCGAGATGCTGCTACTGGTGCCGCCGCTGCTGTTCTTGCGGCGGGAGTCCATACATCTACCCAGTGGGCTGTCACAGTCATATAGTCCTGACCCTGCCCTGCTCCACTTGTCCACATGTCCGTGGTTAAGTGGACATTGGGTACAGCTGCATTTTTTAGGACACTGGTGACTCTTTTTCTGAGGTCTGTGTAAATTTTCGGTATCGCCTGCCTAGAGAAATGGAACCTAGATGGTATTTGGTACCGGGGACACAGTACCTCCAACAAGTCTCTAGTTGGCTCTGCAGTAATGATGGATACCGGAACCACGTTTCTCACCACCCAGGATGCCAAGGCCTCAGTTATCCGCTTTGCAGTAGGATGACTGCTGTGATATTTCATCTTCCTCGCAAAGGACTGTTGGACAGTCAATTGCTTGGTGGAAGTAGTAAAAGTGGTCTTACGACTTCCCCTCTGGGATGACCATCGACTCCCAGCAGCAACAACAGCAGCGCCAGCAGCAGTAGGCGTTACACGCAAGGATGCATCGGAGGAATCCCAGGCAGGAGAGGACTCGTCAGAATTGCCAGTGACATGGCCTGCAGGACTATTGGCATTCCTGGGGAAGGAGGAAATTGACACTGAGTGAGTTGGTGGGGTGATTTGCGTGAGCTTGGTTACAAGAGGAAGGGATTTACTGGTCAGTGGACTGCTTCCGCTGTCACCCAAAGTTTTTGAACTTGTCACTGACTTATTATGAATGCGCTGCAGGTGACGTATAAGGGAGGATGTTCCGAGGTGGTTAACGTCCTTACCCCTACTTATTACAGCTTGACAAAGGGAACACACGGCTTGACACCTGTTGTCTGCATTTCTGTTGAAATACCTCCACACCGAAGAGCTGATTTTTCTGGTATTTTCACCAGGCATGTCAACGGCCATATTCCTCCCACGGACAACAGGTGTCTCCCCGGGTGCCTGACTTAAACAAACCACCTCACCATCAGAATCCTCCTGGTCAATTTCCTCCCCAGCGCCAGCAACACCCATATCCTCCTCATCCTGGTGTACTTCAACACTGACATCTTCAATCTGACTATCAGGAACTGGACTGCGGGTGCTCCTTCCAGCACTTGCAGGGGGCGTGCAAATGGTGGAAGGCGCATGCTCTTCACGTCCAGTGTTGGGAAGGTCAGGCATCGCAACCGACACATTTGGACTCTCCTTGTGGATTTGGGATTTCGAAGAACGCACAGTTCTTTGCGGTGCTACTGCTTTTGCCAGCTTGAGTCTTTTCATTTTTCTAGCGAGAGGCTGAGTGCCTCCATCCTCATGTGAAGCTGAACCACTAGCCATGAACATAGGCCAGGGCCTCAGCCGTTCCTTGCCACTCCGTGTGGTAAATGGCATATTGGCAAGTTTACGCTTCTCCTCCGACAATTTTATTTTAGGTTTTGGAGTCCTTTTTTTACTGATATTTGGTGTTTTTGATTTGACATGCTCTGTACTATGACATTGGGCATCGGCCTTGGCAGACGACGTTGCTGGCATTTCATCGTCTCGGCCATGACTAGTGGCAGCAGCTTCAGCACGAGGTGGAAGTGGATCTTGATCTTTCCCTAATTTTGGAACCTCAACATTTTTGTTCTCCATATTTTAATAGGCACAACTAAAAGGCACCTCAGGTAAACAATGGAGATGGATGGATACTAGTATACAATTATGGACGGACTGCCGAGTGCCGACACAGAGGTAGCTACAGCCGTGAACTACCGTACTGTACTGTGTCTGCTGCTAATATAGACTGGTTGATAAAGAGATGTAGTAGTATGTATAAGTATAAAGAAGAAAGAAAAAAAAACCACGGGTAGGTGGTATACAATTATGGACGGACTGCCGAGTGCCGACACAGAGGTAGCTACAGCCGTGGACTACCGTACTGTACTGTGTCTGCTGCTAATATAGACTGGTTGATAAAGAGATGTAGTAGTATGTATAAGTATAAAGAAGAAAGAAAAAAAAACCACGGGTAGGTGGTATACAATTATGGACGGACTGCCGAGTGCCGACACAGAGGTAGCTACAGCCGTGGACTACCGTACTGTACTGTGTCTGCTGCTAATATAGACTGGTTGATAAAGAGATGTAGTAGTATGTATAAGTATAAAGAAGAAAGAAAAAAAACCTCGGGTAGGTGGTATACAATTATGGACGGACTGCCGAGTGCCGACACAGAGGTAGCTACAGCCGTGGACTACCGTACTGTACTGTGTCTGCTGCTAATATAGACTGGTTGATAAAGAGATGTAGTAGTATGTATAAGTATAAAGAAGAAAGAAAAAAAAACCACGGGTAGGTGGTATACAATTATGGACGGACTGCCGAGTGCCGACACAGAGGTAGCTACAGCCGTGGACTACCGTACTGTACTGTGTCTGCTGCTAATATAGACTGGTTGATAAAGAGATGTAGTAGTATGTATAAGTATAAAGAAGAAAGAAAAAAAAACCACGGGTAGGTGGTATACAATTATGGACGGACTGCCGAGTGCCAACACAGAGGTAGCTACAGCCGTGGACTACCGTACTGTACTGTGTCTGCTGCTAATATAGACTGGTTGATAAAGAGATGTAGTAGTATGTATAAGTATAAAGAAGAAAGAAAAAAAAACCACGGGTAGGTGGTATACAATTATGGATGGACTGCCGAGTGCCGACACAGAGGTAGCTACAGCCGTGGACTACCGTACTGTACTGTGTCTGCTGCTAATATAGACTGGTTGATAAAGAGATGTAGTAGTATGTATAAGTATAAAGAAGAAAGAAAAAAAAACCACGGGTAGGTGGTATACAATTATGTACGGACTGCCGAGTGCCGACACAGAGGTAGCTACAGCCGTGGACTACCGTACTGTACTGTGTCTGCTGCTAATATAGACTGGTTGATAAAGAGATGTAGTAGTATGTATAAGTATAAAGAAGAAAGAAAAAAAAACCACGGGTAGGTGGTATACAATTATGGACGGACTGCCGAGTGCCGACACAGAGGTAGCTACAGCCGTGAACTACCGTACTGTACTGTGTCTGCTGCTAATATAGACTGGTTGATAAAGAGATGTAGTAGTATGTATGTATAAAGAAGAAAGAAAAAAAAACCTCGGGTAGGTGGTATACAATTATGGACGGACTGCCGAGTGCCGACACAGAGGTAGCTACAGCCGTGAACTACCGTACTGTACTGTGTCTGCTGCTAATATAGACTGGTTGATAAAGAGATGTAGTAGTATGTATGTATAAAGAAGAAAGAAAAAAAAAACTCGGGTAGGTGGTATACAATTATGGACGGACTGCCGAGTGCCGACACAGAGGTAGCTACAGCCGTGAACTACCGTACTGTACTGTGTCTGCTGCTAATATAGACTGGTTGATAAAGAGATGTAGTAGTATGTATGTATAAAGAAGAAAGAAAAAAAAACCTCGGGTAGGTGGTATACAATTATGGACGGACTGCCGAGTGCCGACACAGAGGTAGCTACAGCCGTGAACTACCGTACTGTACTGTGTCTGCTGCTAATATAGACTGGTTGATAAAGAGATGTAGTAGTATGTATGTATAAAGAAGAAAGAAAAAAAAACCACGGGTAGGTGGTATACAATTATGGACGGACTGCCGAGTGCCGACACAGAGGTAGCTACAGCCGTGGACTACCGTACTGTACTGTGTCTGCTGCTAATATAGACTGGTTGATAAAGAGATGTAGTAGTATGTATGTATAAAGAAGAAAGAAAAAAAAACCACGGGTAGGTGGTATACAATTATGGATGGACTGCCGAGTGCCGACACAGAGGTAGCTACAGCCGTGAACTACCGTACTGTGTCTGCTGCGACTGGATGATAAATAATGATATAAAAAATATATATATATCACTACTGCAGCCGGACAGGTATATATTATATAATGACGGACCTGCTGGACACTGTCTGTCAGCAGAATGAGTTTTTTATAGAATAAAAAAAAAAACACCACACAAGTGAAGTCACACGACGAGTGTTTAACTTTTTCAGGCAATCACAATATAGTATACTACTAACTATACTGGTGGTCAGTGTGGTCAGGTCACTGGTCAGTCACACTGGCAGTGGCACTCCTGCAGCAAAAGTGTGCACTGTTTAATTTTAATATAATATGTACTCCTGGCTCCTGCTATAACCTATAACTGGCACTGCAGTGCTCCCCAGTCTCCCCCACAATTATAAGCTGTGTGAGCTGAGCACAGTCAGATATATATACATAGATGATGCAGCACACTGGGCTGAGCAGTGCACACAGATATGGTATGTGACTGAGTCACTGTGTGTATCGTTTTTTTTCAGGCAGAGAACGGATATATTAAATAAAACTGCACTGTCTGGTGGTCACTGTGGTCAGTCACTAGTAAACTCTGCACTCTCTACACTTCTACAGTACTCCTAAGCTCCAGTAAATCAGGTCAATCTCTCTCTCTCTCTCTTCTAATCTAAATGGAGAGGACGCCAGCCACGTCCTCTCCCTATCAATCTCAATGCACGTGTGAAAATGGCGGCGACGCGCGGCTCCTTATATAGAATCCGAGTCTCGCGAGAATCCGACAGCGTCATGATGACGTTCGGGCGCGCTCGGGTTAACCGAGCAAGGCGGGAGGATCCGAGTCTGCTCGGACCCGTGAAAAAAACCATGAAGTTCGGGCGGGTTCGGATTCAGAGAAACCGAACCCGCTCATCTCTAAGTTTTACACAGGGTCTAGTGATGCTTTTCAGTCGCACTGCTGGCCACAGAGTGATTGACAGGAAGTGGGCGTTTCTGGGTGTCAACTGACCGTTTTCAGGGAGTGTTCGGAAAAACGCAGGTGTGCCAGGAAAAATGCAGGCATGGATGGGCGAACGCAGGGCGTGTTTGTGACGTCAAATCAGGAACTGAATGGTCTGAAGTGATCGCAAGCGCTGAGTAGGTCTGAAGCTACTCAGAAACTGCATAACATTTTTTTGTAGCCGCTCTGCGATCCTTTCGTTCGCACTTCTGCTAAACTAATATACACTCCCAGTGGGAGGCGGCATAGCGTTTGCACGGCTGCTAAAAACTGCTAGCGAGCGATCAGCTCGGAATGACCACCCATGTACTATACGCCCTTTGGCCTAAGGAGTCAGTGTTCTACTCACTACATGTTCCACACTGTTAAAGTCTACTGCTTATTAAAAGGATAACTGATCCCGTAGAGATACGCGTTAGCAAGGGAGGTAGTTCCTCAGTTAATAACAACAGATGCAGGTAGGTCTTTTAGCAGCGCACAGTAGCAAGTGAAGTAGTTCCTCATTAGTCAAGCCATTATGCAGTTATACAGTGTCTCACTTACTCCCTATCTCCTGACAGGGCTAAACAACGTAGCTGTTACTGGCTGTTACCTCAGTGAACACGAGGGGCCACCGACATGGCTCTCCAGGCAGCTGATGGGACTCACTCCCCTGCGACTCTGCGGGTGCCTCACTCTCTGGCTTGGGGTCAATGAATCGGTCTCCGGCTGCACCTCTGCTATTCAGCCTCCTAGCCGTCTGCACACAGACACTGCTCTGAGCAAACAGTTCTTCCCTGCTGCACCGTCCACCACTCTCACGGCCTGGCTCCAGTCACATGCAGAGATCACTCCAGCCAAGGTGTTCTCCTCACATCCCTCCCATCACAGGTCTCCTCAGGGCTCCGGGCGGTAACCCCGCCTTCTCTGTTCCCACTCTGTAGCCTCCACCTGGGTCCATCACCCACTGCCTCTCTCCATCACCCACTGTCTGTCATCCTCTCCCTGTAATCCACTGCCACCAGTCACCCTCTTCCTGGCATCACCCACTGCCTCTCTCCATCACCCACTGTCTGTCATCCTCTCCCTGTAATCCACTGCCACCAGTCACCCTCTTCCTGGCATCACCCACTACCTCTCTCCATCACCCACTATCTGTCATCCTCTCCTTGTAATCCACTGCCACCAGTCACCCTCTCCCTGGCATAACCCACTGCCTCTCTCCATCACCCACTGTCAGTCATCATCTCCCCATCACCCACTGCCAGACATCCTCTCCCTGGTGTCACCTACTGCCTCTCTCCATCACCCACTGTCTGTCATCCTCTCCCTGTCATCCACTGCCAGTCAACCTCTCCCTGGCATCACCCACTGCCTCTCTCCATCACCCACTGTCTGTCATCCTCTCCTTGTAATCCACTGCCACCTGTCACCCTCTCCCTGGCATCACCCACTGCCTCTCTCCATCACCCACTGTCTGTCATCATCTCCCCATCACCCACTGCCAGACATCCTCTCCCTGGTGTCACCTACTGCCTCTCTCCATCACCCACTGTCTGTCATCCTCTCCCTGTCATCCACTGCCAGTCAACCTCTCCCTGGCATCACCCACTGCCTCTCTCCATCACCCACTGTCTGCCATCCTTTCACTGTAATCCACTGCCAGTCACCCAGTTCCTGGCATCACCCAAAGCCTTTCTCCGTCACCCACTGTCTGTCATCCTCTCCCTGTCACCCACTGCCACCAGTCACCATCTCCCTGACATCACCCACTGCCTCTCTCCATCACCTACTGTCTGTCATCCTCTCCCTGTCATCCACTGCCTATCACTGCCTCTCTCCATCACCCACTGTCTGCCATCCTCTCCCTGTCACCCACTGCATGTCACTGCCTCTCTCCATCACCCACTGTCTGCCATCCTCTCCCTGTCACCCACTGCCACCAGTCACCATCTCCCTGACATCACCCACTGCCTCTCTCCATCACCTACTGTCTGTCATCCTCTCCCTGTCACTCATTGCCAGTCACCCTCTCCCTGGCATCACCCACTGCCTCTCTCCATCACCCACTGTCTGTCATCCTCTCCCTGTCATCCACTGCCTATCACTGCCTCTCTCCATCACCCACTGTCTGCCATCCTCTCCCTGTCACCCACTGCATGTCACTGCCTCTCTCCATCACCCACTGTCTGCCATCCTCTCCCTGTCACCCACTGCCACCAGTCACCATCTCCCTGACATCACCCACTGCCTCTCTCCATCACCTACTGTCTGTCATCCTCTCCCTGTCACTTATTGCCAGTCACCCTCTCCCTGGCATCACCCACTGCCTCTCTTCATCACCCACTGTCTGTCATCCTCTCCCTGTCATCCACTGCCTGTCACTGCCTCTCTCCATCACCCACTGTCTGCCATCCTCTCCCTGTCACCCACTGCATGTCCCTGCCTCTCTCCATTACCCACTGTCTGCCATCCTCTCCCTGTCATCCACTGCCACCAGTCACCCTTTTCCTAAATAACCAATAATTTAGGTATCGGCAGTTGCGTTAATTCCCGTGGTGCCATGGATTCCAGCCCAGGTCCTATTGTTTTGCTTTGAAAAATGCTAAATCCCCCGCAGCCTCTATGATTTGTGAGAGACCCTATACGGCAGGGCTTCCTAAACTTTTTTGAATCACGGCGCTCTAGAGAATCAGAATTTTTTTCAAGGCATAATAAATGAAGTTAATTGTGTTTATGGAGGTCATTCTGACCCGTTCGCTCGCTGCTTTTTGTCACAGCCGAGCGAACGGGTCCCTACTGTGCGTGTGCTGGCGCATGCAAGACGGCTGAAGGCCGTAGCAGGGCTGCGATCGCCTCTGCCTGATTGACAGACAGAGGTGATCGCTGGGGGGGGGGAAGGGAGCGGAATGGCGGCATTTGGCGACTGTTTCGTGGGAGCGGTCCGGCCAACGCAGGCGTGGCCAGACCGAACAGGGGGTGGGCCGTCACACGCAGCCGCTGTGGGCCGGGGAGCGATGAGTAGCTCTCAGCCAGCACGCTAAAGCTGCGCTGGCCGGGAGCTACTCTTGAAGTGCAAAGGCATCACCACTGTGCGATGCCTTTGCACTTCTGCGGGGGAGCCGGCACTGACATGCGGGGCGGGCTAGCCCTGTGCTGGGCGTCCCCCCGCATATCAATGTGAATGATCGTAGATGTGCTAAATTTAGTACAGCTACGATCAACTCGGAATGACCCCCTATATGTCATCCTTAGAGTCAGTTGTGTGATGAGAGAAAAGATTTGCTTCTGTTTGTCCACATATGGTATGATTGCCAGCTGCCAGCACTGCTTTTGCCTATTACATTGACAATAAATAATTTGAATTGGTCCTGGACCACTAACCCAGGGCACCCAGCAAGTGTCCGAGGCACCCCAGGGAGCCACGGCACACAGTTTGAGAACCACTGTCATATGGACAAAACTCGTACACCTGAACAGTGTCATCCCATGTATTTATGTTTTTTAAACACTTATATACACTTACTGTATATACACTTATATGCACTTATATATACTTACAGTATATATACTTATATGCACTTATATACACTTATATATACTTATATGCACTTATATATACTTATATGCACTTATGTACACTTAAATACACTGATATGCACTTATATATACTTATATGCACTTATATGCACTTATGTACACTTATATGCACTTATATGCACTTATATACACTTATATGCACTTATATACAGTTATATGCACTTATGTACACTTATATGCACTTATATGCACTTATATACACTTATATGCACTTATGTACACTTATATGCACTTACATACACTCATATGCACTTACAGTACATACACTTATATGCACTTATATGCACTTATGTACACTTATATGCACTTATATACACTTATATGCACTTACATGCACTTATGTACACTTATATGCACTTACATGCACTTATGTACACTTATATGCACTTATATGCACTTATGCACTTATATGCACTTACAGTACATACACTTATATGCACTTATATGCACTTATGTACACTTATATACACTTATATGCACTTATATGCACTTATGTACACTTATATACACTTATATGCACTTATATGCACTTATGTACACTTATATACACTTATATGCACTTTGGACCTTATTCAGAGATAAACACAGATTGCTGCATACACAGCCAGATCTGCTTCCATCTTCTCACATGCAGGGGGCCGTCCATCACATGGCAAGGTCGCCCAGCATGTGTGGCGGGCCACCTCCTGGTGCGTCCGCATCGAATAAAGGTGGTCCCCTGCGCTGCCATAAATTTTAATCAAAGTGACTGTATGTGATGTCACGCAGCCTCCCCGAAAATGCTTCTGTACCGCCCCCATTCGCCCCCCTCACCGTTGCGTTGCTGCCCCGCAAATGCCTGCCTCTGTCAATCACATTGCGGCCGCATCCTTGTGATATTAGTATTGGTCTGAGCCCCGGTACTGAGCCTCTGTAACACACATAACTACAAGCCAACCTTTGTGTTGGATCATGGACTACAGATTTTGTGCGGCCAGGCTGCAAGCCCCTTGGGACTCATTGGGCCCTAGGAGGGTGCCTAGGTTGCCTTGTGGAAAATCTGGGCCTGGCAGGTATTGATATGCTATACCCATTACTGGGTTACATACATAATCCCGGCGCGCGAAATGCCACCCACCAGAATGCCGGTAGCAGGGCGAGTACTAAGAGTCCACTTGCGGGCTTGCTGTCTTGGACACCCACGAGTGGGAATAGCCCTGGTGCACCAGGATTCCGGCTGCCGGCATGGGGCCTAATTCAGACCTGATCGCAGATGTGTGAAAAAAGGCACATCTACGATCAAAATCTCTGACATGCGGGGGTACGCTCAGGACAGGGTAAGTCCGGCACACATGTCAGGTCCTTCCCCCCTCCCCCGCAGACGTGCAAAAGCATCACACAGCTGCGATACTTTTGCACCTGCCAAGTAGCTCTGTGCCCACCATATTGAGGGTCGCAGTGGCTGTGTGTGATGTCACACAGCCGCTTCGGCTCACCCCACAAACTGTCTGGACATGCCTGCATTGTCCAGACCATGCCCCGAAAACGCCACCGCAACACCTCGCCACAGCCTGTCAATCAGACAGAGGTGATCGACACAAGTGAGATGCCGTCGCACAGGTCTTCAGCCTGCGTATGCTGCCACTGCAGTGACTAGGTCTGAATTAGGCCCATCGGCCCTCATTCCGAGTTGTTCGCTCGCTAGCTGCTTTTAGCAGCTTTGCACACGCTAAGCCGCCGCCTACTGGGAGTGAATATTAGCTGTGCAGAATTGCGAATAGAATAGCGATTAGAAATTTCTTTGCAGTTTCTGAGTAGCTCGGGAGTTACTCTGCCACTGCGATCAGTTCAGTCAGTTTCGTTCCCGGTTTGACGTCACACACACGCCCAGCGTTTGCCCAGCCACTCCGCCGTTTCTCCAGACACTCCCACGTTTTTGCCAGAAACGCCTGCGTTTTTTCACACACACCCATAAAACGGCCAGTTTCCGCCCAGAAACACCCACTTCCTGTCAATCACACTACGATCAGCAGAACGATGAAAAATCTTCGTTAGGCCGTGAGTAAAATACCAAACTTTTGTGCTAATTTACTTGGCGCAGACGCACTGCGAACATTGCGCATGCGCAGTTTGTGACTTATCGCACCGATGCGAAGAAAAAGAACGAGCGAACAACTCGGAATGAGAGCCATTGTCAGCTGTTGGGATTTCGGCATTGGTATCCTGAACGCCGGGATCCCGACAGTCGGTATTGTAACTGCATCACCCATTATTTACAACGCAACCTGAAAGTGTACAATATATTTAAGAATAGTCACCCTCTCCCTGTCATCACCCCCGCCTCTCTCCATCACCCTCTGCCTGTCACCCACTGCCTCTCTTTACCAACCACTGTTTGTCACTATCTCCCTGTCACCCACTGCCAGTCACCCTCTCCCTGGCCTCACCCACTGCCTCTCTCCATCAGCCTCTCCCTGCCACACACTGCCAGTCACCATCTCCCTGATGTCACCCACTGCGTATCTCTGTCACCTTCTCCCTGTCATCCACTACCAGTTACCTGACTAGCATCACCCGCTGCCTGCCCCCATCACCAATTTTCTGTCACTCACTACCTGTCACCTTCTCCCTGTCACCCACTGCCTCTCCATGGCACCCTCTCCCAACCAGTTACCTCACTAGCATCACCCACTGCCTTTCCCATCACCAATTTCCTGTCACTCACTGCCTGCCACCTTCTCCCTGTCACCCATTGCCTCTACAAGACACCCTCTCCCAACCAGTTCCCTCACTAGCATCACCCGCTGCCTGTCCCCATCACCAATTTCCTGTCACTCACTGCCTGTCACCTTCTCCCTGTCACCCACTGCCTCTCCATGACACCCTCTCCCTACCAGTTACCTCACTAGCATCAACCGCTTCCTGTCCCTATCACCAATTTCCTGTCACTCACTGCCTATCACCTTCTCCCTGTCACCCACTGCCTCTCCATGGCACCCTCTCCCTACCAGTTACCTCACTAGCATCACCCGCTGCCTGTCCCCGTCACCAATTTCCTGTCACTCACTGCGTGTCACCTTCTCCCTGTAACCCACTGCCTCTCCATGGCACCCTCTCCCTACCAGTTACCTCACTAGCATCACCCGCTTCCTGTCCCTATCACCAATTTCCTGTCACTCACTGCCTGTCACCTTCTTCCTGTCACCCACTGCCTCTCCATGGCACCCTCTCCCTACCAGTTACCTCACTAGCATCACCCGCTTCCTGTCCCTATCACCAATTTCCTGTCACTCACTGCCTGTCACCTTCTCCCTGTCACCCACTGCCTCTCCATGGCACCCTCTCCCTACCAGTTACCTCACTAGCATCACCCGCTTCCTGTCCCTATCACCAATTTCCTGTCACTCACTGCCTGCCACCTTCTCCCTGTCACCCATTGCCTCTCCATGACACCCTCTCCCAACCAGTTCCCTCACTAGCATCACCCGCTGCCTGTCCCTGTCATCAATTTCCTGTCACTCACTGCCTGTCACCTTCTCCCTGTCACCCACTGCCTCTCCATGGCACCCTCTCCCTACCAGTTACCTCACTAGCATCGACTGCTGCCTGTCCCCATCACCAATTTCCTGTCACTCACTGCCTGTCACTTTCTCCCTGTCACCAACTGCCTCTCCATGGCACCCTCTCCCTACCAGTTACCTCACTAGCATCACCCGCTGCCTGTCCCCATCACCAATTTCCTGTCACTCACTGCCTGTCACCTTCTCCCTGTCACCCACTGCCTCTCCATGGCACCCTCTCCCTACCAGTTACCTCACTAGCATCACCCGCTTCCTGTCCCTATCACCAATTTCCTGTCACTCACTGCCTGTCACCTTCTCCCTGTCACCCACTGCCTCTCCATGTCACCCTCTCCCTACCAGTTACCTCACTAGCATCAACCGCTGCCTGTCCCCATCACCAATTTCCTGTCACTCACTGCCTATCACCTTCTCCCTGTCACCCACTGCCTCTCCATGGCACCCTCTCCCTACCAGTTACCTCACTAGCATCACCCGCTGCCTGTCCCCATCACCAATTTCCTGTCACTCACTGCCTGTCACCTTCTCCCTGTCACCCTCTCCCTACCAGTTAGTTACCTCACTAGCATCACCCTCTTCCTGTCCCTATCACCAATTTCCTGTCACTCACTGCCTGTCACCTTCTCCCTGTCACCCACTGCCTCTCCATGGCACCCTCTCCCTACCAGTTACCTCACTAGCATCAACCGCTGCCTGTCCCCATCACCAATTTCCTGTCACTCACTGCCTATCACCTTCTCCCTGTCACCCACTGCCTCTCCATGGCACCCTCTCCCTACCAGTTACCTCACTAGCATCACCCGCTGCCTGTCCCCGTCACCAATTTCCTGTCACTCACTGCCTGTCACCTTCTCCCTGTCACCCACTGCCTCTCCATGTCACCCTCTCCCTACCAGTTACCTCACTAGCATCAACCGCTGCCTGTCCCCATCACCAATTTCCTGTCACTCACTGCCTGTCACCTTCTCCCTGTCACCCACTGCCTCTCCATGGCACCCTCTCCCTACCAGTTACCTCACTAGCATCGACTGCTGCCTGTCCCCATCACCAATTTCCTGTCACTCACTGCCTGTCACTTTCTCCCTGTCACCAACTGCCTCTCCATGGCACCCTCTCCCTACCAGTTACCTCACTAGCATCACCCGCTGCCTGTCCCCATCACCAATTTCCTGTCACTCACTGCCTGTCACCCACTGCCTCTCCATGGCACCCTCTCCATACCAGTTACCTCACTAGCATCACCCGCTGCCTGTCCCCATCACCAATTTCCTGTCACTCACTGCCTGTCACCTTCTCCCTGTCACCCTCTCCCTACCAGTTAGTTACCTCACTAGCATCACCCTCTTCCTGTCCCTATCACCAATTTCCTGTCACTCACTGCCTGTCACCTTCTCCCTGTCACCCACTGCCTCTCCATGGCACCCTCTCCCTACCAGTTACCTCACTAGCATCAACCGCTGCCTGTCCCCATCACCAATTTCCTGTCACTCACTGCCTATCACCTTCTCCCTGTCACCCACTGCCTCTCCATGGCACCCTCTCCCTACCAGTTACCTCACTAGCATCACCCGCTGCCTGTCCCCGTCACCAATTTCCTGTCACTCACTGCCTGTCACCTTCTCCCTGTCACCCACTGCCTCTCCATGTCACCCTCTCCCTACCAGTTACCTCACTAGCATCAACCGCTGCCTGTCCCCATCACCAATTTCCTGTCACTCACTGCCTGTCACCTTCTCCCTGTCACCCACTGCCTCTCCATGGCACCCTCTCCCTACCAGTTACCTCACTAGCATCACCCGCTGCCTGTCCCCGTCACCAATTTCCTGTCACTCACTGCCTGTCACCTTCTCCCTGTTACCCACTGCCTCTCCATGGCACCCTCTCCCTACCAGTTACCTCACTAGCATCACCCGCTGCCTGTCCCCGTCACCAATTTCCTGTCACTCACTGCCTGTCACCTTCTCCCTGTCACCCACTGCCTCTCCATGGCACTCTCTCCCTGTCAACAACTACCTCTTCCCAGCATCACCCTCTTCCCATCATCTACTAACTCTTCCCGGTGTCACCCTCTCCCAGTCACCCACTGCCTGTCCCTGTCCCCCACTGCCTCTCTTTGTCACCTGCTGCCTCTTCCTATCTCCCTCTCTCTGTCACCCTCTGCCATGTTGCATCATTATAAACTTGAGGTGGAGCGGCCACTACAGGGCCCAAAGCATATTTTCACACTTGGGCACACTACTCACAATTTGTGCAACTGTGTGTGTGTAATGGTGCAATTCTACATGAGTTGTGTCATTATACCTCCGCTCCCTCTGCCATGATTCTCTGTATTTAGACGTGGGTATGGGACTTTACAACTTGCTGCTGCGCACCCCACTGGGGCTACCTCCAGAGGCCAGCAGGATGTTCTGATGGGCAGGTAAGGAGATGCACACCATTAAGTACGAATGTATACTGTATGCTAATCATATTTTTACAATGAGGGTCATTCCAAGTTGATCGCTAGCTGCCGTTGTTCGCAGAGCTGCGATCAGGCTAAAAATTGGCATTTCTGCACATGCGTATGCACCGCAATGCGCATGCGCAAGACGTACGGGTACAAAGTCCTTTGTGGTTTTGCACAGGTTCTAGCGAAGCTTTCAGTCGCACGGCAGAATGCAGGAATATTGACATGAAGTGGGCGTTTCTGGGTGTCAACTGACCGTTTTTAGGGAGTGCTTAGAAACACGCAGGTGTGTCGGGGAAAACGCAGGCGTGGCTGGGCGAACGCTGGGTGGGTGTGTGACGTCAAAAGCCGGTCCTCCATCGTTAGAATCAACGCACACGAAGAGTAACTACAGGGCTGGTTTTGTTTTGCACAAACTGATTTTGCAGCCGCTCTGCTGCACAAGCGTTTGCACTTCTGCAAAGCGAAAATACACTCCCCGGTGGGCGGCGACTATGCATTTGCACGGCTGCTAAAAACTGCTAGCGAGCAAACAACTCGGAATGACCCCCATAGTATCTCGTGCTGCAATTGCACCAATACAACAGGCCTCTTTATCACCTATTTGTTATAACTACTTTTCATAGCAATAAAAACTCCATTACTTCTGTAATTTGCAAACAACATATTACTAAGCTGCCCCGGCAATGCTGTCCCGGCCTGATAATACCACATTGCTGGGGCCATCCTTTGCAGATATGCGCAGGTGTGAACCAGCTACCGCATACTCAGCATCACTGAGTCCCCATAGCTGGGATGAAATGGGAGCCAAGTTTTGCATCCGAAAAAGTCAGACAAATTCAGGCATTATAATGTGCGATTTTTTCCTTGGAGCTCAGTCAATGTAATGGCGTGTGTCTTGCTCACAATGCAAATCGGTTGTGACTTCTGACGGGATTTTAAGAACAGGCAGCGTCCAATTTTTTCAGACCAACCGGAAAGTGCCTGTTATTTTATGACACCCGTTGGCACCCAAAAGTCCCATGATTGAAGCAACATCCCTTATAAACCCCAGTACTGCAGGACACACAAGCAGCTTATCCTGATTAAAATGGCTATATTTTATATATTAAAATGGCATGGCTATATTCTGTGTATAATAGCAGCTGTATCGGCATACCAAATTATGTTAGTGTTTGGCTGGAAAACATGGTAGCATAACATTTCATATGCAGATACAGTATATAGGCATGCCGCATATCATTTTAATCAGCTGGAGCTGCTTGTGCGTCTTATCGTTTTGTGTCCAAGGTGCATTTTCCGGGGAACAATGGCCCTCATTCCGAGTTGTTCGCTCGCAAGCTGCTTTTAGCAGCTTTGCACACGCTAAGCCGCCGCCTACTGGGAGTGAATCTTAGCTTAGCAAAATTGCTAACGAAAGATTAGCAGATTTGCGAATAGACAGTTCTTTGCAGTTTCTGAGTAGCTCCAGACTTACTCTTCCAGTGCGATCAGTTCAGTCAGTTTCGTTCCTGGTTTGACGTCACAAACACACCCAGCGTTCACCCAGACACTCCCCCGTTTCTCCAGACACTCCCGCGTTTTTCCCAGAAACGGCAGCGTTTTTTCGCACAAACCCATAAAACGGCCAGTTTCCGCCCAGAAACACCCACTTCCTGTCAATCACACTACGATCACCAGAACGAAGAAAAAACCTCGTAATGCCGTGAGTAAAATACCTAACTTAATAGCAAATTTACTTGGCGCAGTCGCAGTGCGGACATTGCGCATGCGCATTAGCGACTAATCGCTCCGTTGCGAGAGAAAAAATAAAGAGCGAACAACTCGGAATGACCACCTATATGCAAAAATGACATGTTCAGTACATAGACTATTTTGAGAGATCAAAGTATCATTGTTTGTTTTTAAGGTTACAAATAATTTTAAAAAAAAATGTGTATTTGCTGTAAATACGCTGTAAGTGGGTACTTGTAATTGATCTTCAACATTGACAAATGCAAAATAAAAACTGCTCTATTTATGTCCGACTTTATAGAGCTGTTTTGTGTGAGATTTTCAAAATCGGACTCCATTACATCGGCCGAGTTGTATGTTTAACATGAGAAAAATATCTGGATCTGATTTATGTTTACAGTGTCACTAATATAAAAATAAACAAAAGTGAATAAACTAGAGTACAATGTATCGTATGCATGCTCGACTCCAGTATTTATCACACTTACCTGGTTTACATCGGGCACATTGAGAAACGTACATGCCCCGTCACTATATACCATTCCAACATAATTTACTGTAACAGACAGTCACGTAATTAATCTGTTGTTGGCATTACATACTGTAAAGTGACAGAAAAAATGAGAGAGAGAATAAAAATAAAAGAGGAGAGAAGTAATAGAATGATAAAGAGAAAGAGGAAAGCGACATATCGACAGAGTTTGGAGCGATAGAATGGGTGACTGAAATAGGGAGAAGAAATAGAGAGTGGTATAGAAAAAAAAGAGTGACAGAGAGAGAGAGGGGGAGGGAAAAAAAGTTAGAGAAAAAGAGGGGGCGAGAAAGAGAGGATTAGGTAAACAGAGGCGCAAGAGAAAAAAAGGGTAATACCGAAAGAGAGCAGTAGAGATTATAAAAAAGGGTATCCGGATGGTAGATCGACAGTAAAAAGGGCAACATTCAATAGGTCAACACCAGATGGTTGATAGTTACTAGATCGACAGGGGCAAAAATTCAACAGATACAGTAATTAGTCGACATTGACTTAGGTCGACAGAGCTAAAAGGTCGACATGTTCAAAAGGGTTGGGTTCGTGGGACCTGCGGTTGGGAGACTGCTGATCACCATACCGACAGTGTGATCCCAGCTTTTATATGGCTGGCCGGGGGTGAGCGCAATGAAGCCCCTTGCAGGCTCGCTATGCTCGCCACACAGTGGGCTGTGTGACCCGTTGCGCTCGCCACAATTTGTATTTCCACCTTATGGGTGTCATGGACACCGACAAGTGGTAATAGTCCCTGTTGGTCGGCATGCCGTCCGTCAAGCTGGTCGGGGTCCGTCAGGCCGGTCACATAACCGCATCCCGTTCCAAAGGTCAACCTTTAAATGGTTGACACAAAAATGGTCAACACCTGGTTTTTCATGTTTTTTTAGGATTAATCTTACGGTTAATGTCATGGTTAGGCACTTGGGGAAGGGTTAGGCTGCCTGAAGGGATGGTTAGGGTTAGGTACTAGGGGGAGGGTTAGGAAGAGGCACTGGGGGGAGGTTTAGGGATTAGGTTTAGGCTAAAATAACAAAGTGTTAAAAAATGTTGTGTGGACGATTTGAATGTTGACCTTTTGAACCTGTCACTCTAAGTCAATGTTTACCAATTAACTGTGGACCTTTTGGAACTGTTGACTTATTCACTTGTGTAAACCTATTGATTGTTGGCCCATTTACTGTTAATCCACACATAAAAATGAGTGGGGAGTGAGAAAGAGAGGGCATAGAAAAAGAGAGCAGCAGTGAAAAAAGTGGAAAAGAAAGAGAAGGGGATAGAGGAAGAGAGGGCATAGAGGAAGATAAGGCATTGAGGATGAGAGTGCATAGAGTAATATAGTAAGAGAGGTGGTAGAGTAAGATAGGGGATAAAGTAAAAGGATAGAGTAAGAGAGGTGGTAGAGTAAGAGAGGTGGTAGAGTAAGATAGGGGATAGAGTAAAAGGATAGAGTAAGAGAGGGGACAGAGTAAGAGAGGGAGTAGAGAAAGAGAGGGCATAGAGTAAAAGAGGGCATAGAGTAAAAGAGGGCATAGAATAAGAGAGAGCATAGAGTAAGATAAGGCATAGAGGAAGAGAGTGCATAGAGTAAGATAAGGCATAGAGTAAGAGAGGGCATAGAGTAAGATAAGGCATAGAGGAAGAGAGGACATAGAGTAAGAGAGGGCATAGAGTAAGATAAGGCATAGAGGATGAGAGTGCATAGAGTAAGAGAGGAGATATAGTAAGAGAGGTGGTAGAGTAAGATAGGGGATAGAGTAAAAGGATAGCGTAAAAGAGGTGGTAGAGTAAGATAAGGCATAGAGTAAGATAAGGCATACAGGATGAGAGTGTATAGAGTAAGAGAGGGGATAGAGTAAGAGAGGTGGTAGGGTAAGATTGGGGATAGAGTAAGAGAGGGGATAGAGTAAGAGAGGGGATAGAAGAAGAGAGGTGGTAGAGTAAGAGAGGGGATAGAGTAAAAGGATAGAGTAAGAGAGGTGGTAGAGTAAGAGAGGTGGTAGAATAAGAGAGGGGATAGAGTAAGAGGGGATAGAAGAAGAGAAAGTATAGAGTAAGATAGGGCATAGGGGAAGAGAGGGGATAGAGTAAGAGAGGGGGTAGTGTAAGAGAGGGGATAGAGTAAAAGGATAGAGTAAGAGAGGTGGTAGAGTAAGAGAGGTGGTAGAGTAAGAGAGGGTATAAAGTAAGAGAGGGGATAGAGTAAGAGGATAGCGTAAGAGAGGGTATAGAGTAAGAGAGGGTATAGAGTAAGAGAGGGTATAGAGTAAGAGAGGGGATAGAGTAAGAGAGGGCATAGAGGAAGAGAGGGGATAGAGTAAGATCGGAAATAGAGTAAAAGAGGAGGTAAAGTAAGAGAGGTAGTAGAGTAAGAGAGGGGATAGAGTAGGAGAGGGGGTAGAGTAAGAGAGGGGATAGAGTAAGAGGATAAAGTAAGAGAGGTGGTAGAGTAACAGAGGGGATAGAGTAAGAGAGGGCGTGACCGGATGGTCCCATATGAAAGCCCTCACCGCTTTTGCATCCCGTCCCCAGTACACAGAATGGATGTTTAGGTCACATGGGACCTGGCCACATAGGGGATTCCCGCTTACCATCAGTAACTGCCTGTTACTGACTCCACCAACTGTGCAGTGGGCAGGTTCTACGCTGCCACCACCAAATTCCTAACCTGCCATGGCATCTGGAACCACGGTTCTGCTCTGTATGCATCGACACGCCGCCTTACCACACCTGTGTGGTGTTGACAAATCCCCACCAGTCGCTTGACTAGGCCTTTACCCGGAAAACAGAGCTAGGTTTGGCCTAGCTCTGCAGGTCACAAGATGAAGTGGTCGTCTTGAGGCAGATTATGTTTATTTGCTCAAATAGTCTTCAAAATTACTCTTCCCTATTGCTAGGGCAACAATACAGCAAGATGTTACAGCAGAAAGTACTGTAGTTGTTATAATACATTTTTCATGGGGCAGCTGCCCTCTTTTTATCCTACTCCAATACACAATACCACAGGGGGTAAGTCCGCCCTGTGGTTTACAGCCAATCACTGGTTACCCATGGGCTGTGCATGCCTTGGTCACATGCACAGCTGCTATTGTCCTCTGTGGACAGAGGGGAGTGGTCACTCTCCTTTGACCGTCCCATCCTGGAGGATCTGGATCCGCTACGGTGACGTTCAGTCTAGGCTGGGGGAAGGTTTCCTGCCTAAACTTACTTCCAGAAATCTGCCCGGGACCTAGCTCACTATCTGCAGCCTGATATCGGGCTCCAGAGCTGAGCAGCCTAGATCCCCGGTCAGGGTTTCCTGCTCACCAGAGGTGATCCCTATGGAGCTCCAGAAAACCACTCAGCTTGTTGGAAAGCTGAGATTCTCCTCTCTTTCCCCATGATACTTTTATGTTTGAGGCTGGAGGAGAAGGCATTCCATTTTTGGTGTAAAGGTCTGGAGGAATCCAACAGCCTGCACAGTCATGGATTCCCCCCTCCTGGGACACAACAACCAGTAAGTGCATTTTACCTTAAAATACATTAAAATAAAAGGTACATTTCTATTTAAATACACAGAGCCTCTGCCCTTTACAGGCTCCACATACCCAGGCACTGCAGTGCCTCATCAAACAATATATATATATATATATATATATATATATATTAAGGCTGAATCGAACAAACGGAATTCTCCCATAGGGAACTTCTGAGATGGGGGCATGGTGTTTGAGGGGCTACACCTCAAAACTGATTGGACGTACCGAGATGAAATTTGGCATGGACGTGTAGAATCGTCACCCGCTGGTGCATGCCAAATTTCAGGGCAAAATAATAAAAAATGAGGAATTGAGAGTAAGCTAAAGTTCCAACTGTCAGTTTTTTTCTGCCACTCCCTCTGTGGCTTTTTGACATGGTTTTCCTATAGAGTGAATGAGGATTTTTTTGGGAAGGCATAACTCAGGATAGAGGACAAATTAAGACTTGGGGTTTGTTTTATTAGATAGAGTATGTCCCAGTGTAGTGCCTTTTGGGGTTGTGGTTTTTGAAAAAGTTATAGTTTTTTTTTAATTAAGTAAAATATGCCCCATTTTAAAGATAGGGCTTTTCAATTTGTTGCGCCTGCGCAGTGGCCGCCAGCAGGGGGTGAACATAGATGAGCTTGTCAAGTTGTGCACGAGGAGAGCGCGGGAAGCAGTGTCTCGTGCATGACGAGGACAGCTGCAGGCGGCGGGAGGACGAGAAGGAGGGAGCGTCTACAAGACCCGGAGGAGATCGCGGGACGTGATCGACGGAGGGAGCCTTACTGGGGAAGGAGAACGACGGAGCAGAAGCCGGGTCCCCTTCAGGAGTGTCAGCGGGAGGAGATAGCCGCAGCTCGGAGGAAGCCGGCAGGATGTATGCCATCCTTTCTTATTTTTCTTATACTTCTCCCGCCCGCCCTGTTGTGTCCGCCCGCCCGCCCTGTTGTGTCCGCCCGCCCGGCCGCCCTGCTGTGTCCGCCCGGCCGCCCTGCTGTGTCCGCCCGGCCGCCCTGCTGTGTCCGTCCCCCGCCTGCCCGCCCGCCCTGCTGTGTCCGTCCCCCGCCTGCCCGCCCGCCCTGCTGTGTCCGTCCTCTGATGCTGTGCCCGGCCGCCCGCCCTGCTGTGTCCGTCCTGCCGTGTCCGTCCTCCGCCCATCCCCCCCCGCCCTCCCTGCTGTCTACGCCCATCCCCCCCCGCCCTCCCTGCTGTCTACGCCCATCCCCCCCCGCCCTCCCTGCTGTCTACGCCCATCCCCCCCCCGCCCTCCCTGCTGTCTACGCCCATCCCCCCCCCGCCCTCCCTGCTGTCTACGCCCATCCCCCCCCGCCCTCCCTGCTGTCTACGCCCATCCCCCCCCCGCCCTCCCTGCTGTCTACGCCCATCCCCCCCCCGCCCTCCCTGCTGTCTACGCCCATCCCCCCCCGCCCTCCCTGCTGTCTACGCCCATCCCCCCCCACCCTCCCTGCTGTCTACGCCCATCCCCCCCCGCCCTCCCTGCTGTCTACGCCCTCCCTGCTGTCTACGCCCATCCCCCCCCGCCCTCCCTGCTGTCTACGCCCATCCCCCCCGCCCTCCCTGCTGTCTACGCCCATCCCCCCCCGCCCTCCCTGCTGTCTACGCCCATCCCCCCCGCCCTCCCTGCTGTCTACGCCCACCCCCCCCCGCCCTCCCTGCTGTCTACGCCCATCCCCCCCGCCCTCCCTGCTGTCTACGCCCATCCCCCCCGCCCTCCCCGCTGTGTCCGCCCATCCCCCCCCGCCCTCCCCGCTGTGTCCGCCCATCCCCCCCCGCCCTCCCCGCTGTGTCCGCCCATCCCCCCCCCCCGCCCTCCCTGCTGTGTCCGCCCATCCCCCCCCGCCCTCCCTGCTGTGTCCGCCCATCCCCCCCCGCCCTCCCTGCTGTGTCCGCCCATCCCCCCCGCCCTCCCTGCTGTGTACGCCCACCCCCCCCCGCCCTCCCTGCTGTGTACGCCCCCCCCGCCCTCCCTGCTGTGTACGCCCACCCCCCCCGCCCTCCCTGCTGTGTCCGCCCATCCCCCCCCCCGCCCTCCCTGCTGTGTCCGCCCATCCCCCCCGCCCTCCCTGCTGTGTCCGCCCATCCCCCCCGCCCTCCCTGCTGTGTCCGCCCATCCCCCCCGCCCTCCCTGCTGTGTCCGCCCATCCCCCCCGCCCTCCCTGCTGTGTCCGCCCATCCCCCCCGCCCTCCCTGCTGTGTCCGTCCATCCCCCCCGGCCTCCCATCCCCCCCCGCCCTCCCTGCTGTTTCCGTCCATCCCCCCCCGCCCTCCCTGCTGTGTCCGTCCATCCCCCCCCGCCGCCCTCCCTGCTGTGTCCGTCCATCCCCCCCGCCCTCCCTGCTGTGTCCGTCCATCCCTCCCCGCCGTCCCCAGACGCAGCACCTGACACTCACACGGACCTGACACACACGCACACATTCACACGCAGCGCCTGACACACACAGTCGCGCAGCGCCTGACACACACAGACGCGCAGCGCCTGACACACACAGACGCGCAGCGCCTGACACACACAGACGCGCAGCGCCTGACACACACAGACGCGCAGCGCCTGACACATACAGACGCGCAGCGCCTGACACACACAGATGCGCAGCGCCTGACACACACAGACGCAGCACCTGACACACACACACAGCAGCACCTGACACACACAGCAGCACCTGACACACACACACGCAGCACCTGACACACACATGCAGCACCTGACACACACACTCACGCACCTGACACATGCACTCACACGCAGCACCTGACATACTCACACGCAGCACCTGACACACACACACACACATGCAGCACCTGACACACACACGCAGCACCTGACACACGCAGACATGCAGCACCTGACACACGCAGCACCTGACACACGCAGACACGCAGCACCTGACACACGCAGACACGCAGCACTTGACATGCAGCACCTGACACACACACACGCAGCACCTGACACACACACACACACACAGCACCTGACATTCAGACATGCAGCGCCTGACACATACACACACGCAGACATGCAGCGCCTGACATGCAGCACCTGACAGACACACACACACCCACACACACAGACATGCAGCACCTGACACACACACACACACACACAAATATGCAGCACTTGACACACCCACACACATACAGACATGCAGCACCTGACACACACACACACAGGCAGCACCTGACACACACACACAGACGCAGCACATGACACTCACACGGACCTGACACACGCACACACTCACACGCAGCACCTGACACACACACACAGACGTGCAGCGCCTGACACACACAGGCACGCAGCACCTGACACACACACACAGACGCGCAGCACCTGACACACACACACACACACACACACAGACGCGCAGCGCCTGACACACACACACAGACGCGCAGCGCCTGACACACACACACAGACGCGCAGCGCCTGACACACACAGACGCGCAGCGCCTGACAGACACAGACACGCAGCGCCTGACACACGCAGCGCCTGACAGACACGCGCACTCACACGCAGCGCCTGACAGACACGCACTCACACGCAGCACCTGACAGACATGCGCACACGCACTCACACGCAGCGCCTGACAGACACGCGCACTCACACGCAGCGCCTGACACACACGCGCACTCACAGGCAGCGCCTGACACGCACACACACTCACACGCAGCGCCTAACACACTCACACGCAGCGCCTGACACGCACATACTAGTGATGAGTGGGTTCGGTTCGTCGGAATCCGGACCCCCCGAACTTCACCCCTTTTACACGAGGCAGGTTCGAACCTTCCCGCCTTGCTCGGCTAACCCAAGCGCGCCCGAACGTCATCATCCCGCTGTCGGATTCTCACGAGATTCGGATGTCTGCATTCGTGGAAAGGGGTCCCATGTGTAAACATGGGACCCCTTTCAGTCCGTCTGGTCCGGGTGTTCGGTTTGTTGTTTTGCCAAGTACGTGGATTTAATCTGGAACCTGGATCAGGTGAGTATAATTATCTTTTATTTTCAGGTACCCGTGGATTCTACTTGGAGAAGAGGACCGACTGCTTCGTGTCAACATAGGTAAGTATGTGTGTGTCGGCAGGTGTGAAATAAAGTTATACTTTCACGGTGTCTGTGTCCTGTTTTTATTTGGGTATTTTTTTTCCCAGTAGAACTACAGGTACCAGCGGGCCCGTTTTTCTCCCGCATGCTGGTACTTGTGGTTCTCAAAGTACCAGCTTGCGGGGGAGGCTTGCTGGGACTTGTAGTACTACTGGAAAAAACAATATTCTTTCAATTTTCTCAAGGCTATCAGCCTCCCATCCGCAGCCCTTGGATGGGGGGGACAGCCTCGGGCTTCACCCTTGGCCCTTGGGTGGCTGGGGGGGGGGACCCCTTGATTGAAGGGGTCCCCACTCCCCCAGGGTACCCCGGCCAGGGGTGACTAGTTGGATATTTAATGCCACGGCCGCAGGGCACTGTATAAAAGTGACCCCCGGCTGTGGCATTATCTGTCCAGCTAGTGGAGCCCGATGCTGGTGTAAAAAATACGGGGTTTCCCTACTCTTTTTGTCCCCCGTATTTTTTGCACCAGCACCAGGCGCAGAGCCCGGTGCTGGTTTTAAAAATACGGGGGATCCCCTGTCCGTTTTTCCCCCGGATTTTTAGAACCAGGACCGGCTCGAAGAGCCCGAGGCTGGTTATGCTTTGGAGGGGGGACCCCACGCAATTTTTTTTTCCGGGTTTTTTACATTCCATTTAAAAAATAATAATAATCTTTTAAAAAATATATAAATAATACTTGTGCCTCCAAAAAAGAGAAACCAAGTACCTAATCCCTTCTAATATAGATATGCTATTACCAAAAAAACAACAACTTTTATTTATTAGATTCCGCCTGCAAAGTGTGACGGATTGAAAATGACGAATTTACTGTTTAAAAGCACTGTTGTCGAATTTACAAACTTCAATTGAATATACTTTTGTCGAATTGCTGCATTTGTACCATTGCAGAAAAGTCGAATTTGTCAAATGACGAATTTTAAAAAGTCGAATTTTGAAAGCCTGTAAGAATAGGCCCCGCCCCCTTCTTCACATCAGCCGTCCCCTTCTACCCCTGTACCTTGCTCTCTCCTGTCTGTGTTCTCTCCCGTCTGTAGGACTAGGCCCCGCCCCCTTCTTACCCTCCAGTGACTGCTCTCTCCTGACAAGTGGACCAGGCCTGCCCCCTACACGCTGCTGGTGTCTTCATTGTTACTTGGTCTGGAGCTCCGTTGGGGAGAGAACTCACGTGAGCTCATTAAGAATGAGGAACTGGGATGTGCACCTGACACACACGCACACACGCAGCACCTGACACACACGCACACACGCAGCACCTGACACACACGCAGCACCTGACACACACGCAGACACGCAGCACCTGACACACACACACACACACACACACACACACACACACGCAGCACCTGACACACACACACACGCAGCACCTGACACACACACACACGCAGCACCAGACACGCAGCACCTGACACACACACACACACGCAGACATGCAGCGCCTGACACACACATGCAGCACCTGACAGACACGCACACACAGACACGCAGCACCTGACACACACACGCAGCATTTGACACACACACGCAGACACGCAGCACCTGACACACAGACATGCAGCGCCTGACACACGCAGACATGCAGCACCTGGCACACACATGCAGCACCTGAAAGACACACACACACACACACACACACACACACATGCAGCACCTGACACACCCACACACAGACATGCAGCACCTGACACACCCACACACATACAGACATGCAGCACCTGACACACACACAGGCAGCACCTGACACATATATACATGTGGCATTTAACGCACGCACGCACAGCACCTGACACACAATCATATACACACGCAGCACCTGCTACTCACACATATATACACATGCAGCACCTGCCACTCCCACATACATGAACAGCACCTAACACACACATATATACATGCAGCACCTGACACACACATACACGCGCAGCACCTGACAGTCGCACACATGCAGATGCGACACCTGACACAAACACATACACTCTCAACACCTGACACCCACGTGGCAGCTGACGCATACAAATGAAGCCCCTGAGATACACACATATACACGTGCAGCACCTGAGACACACACACACATGTATGTACACGCGCGGCTCCAGGCACACACATACGTACGTACACGCGCGGCACCTGACACACACACACACACACACACACGTACATACACGTGTGGCACCTGACACACACACACGTATGCACACGCGTGGCTCCTGACACACATACACACATGTACGTACACGCGCGGCTCCTGACACACACACATACACATATATGTACGTACACGCGCGGTTCCTGACACCCACACACATGTACATGCGCGGCTCCTGGCACACACACACGTACACGCACGACACCTGACACACGTACGTACACGCACGGCACCTGACACACACGTACGTGCACGCACGGCACCTGACGCACACGTACATACTAGTGATGAGTGGGTTCGGTCCGTCGGAATCCGAACCCCCCGAACTTCACCCATTTTACACGGGACCGAGGCAGGTTCGAACCTTCCCGCCTCGCTCGGCTAACCCGAGCGCGCCCGAACGTTGTCATCCCGCTGTCGGATTCTCGCGAGATTCGGATGTCTGCATTCGTGGACATGGGACCCCTTTCAGTCCGTCTGGTCCGTGTGTTCGGTTTGTTTTGCCAAGTACGTGGATTTAATCTGGAACCTGGATCAGGTGAGTATAATTATCTTTTATTTTCAGGTACCCGTGGATTCTACTTGGAGAAGAGGACCGACTGCTTCGTGTCAACATAGGTAAGTATGTGTGTGTCGGCAGGTGTGAAATAAAGTTATACTTTCACGGTGTCTGTGTCCTGTTTTTATTTGGGTATTTTTTTCCCAGTAGAACTACAGGTACCAGCGGGCCCGTTTTTCTCCAGCATGCTGGTACTTGTGGTTCTCCAAGTACCAGCTTGCGGGGGAGGCTTGCTGGGACTTGTAGTACTACTGGAAAAAACAATATTCTTTCAATTTTCTCAAGGCTATCAGCCTCCCATCCGCAGCCCTTTTATGGGGGGGACAGCCTCGGGCTTCACCCCTGGCCCTTGGGTGGCTGGGGGGGGGGACCCCTTGATTGAAGGGGTCCCCACTCCCCCAGGGTACCCCGGCCAGGGGTGACTAGTTGGATATTTAATGCCACGGCCGCAGGGCACTGTATAAAAGTGACCCCCGGCTGTGGCATTATCTGTCCAGCTAGTGGAGCCCGATGCTGGTGTAAAAAATAAGGAGGACCCCTACTCTTTTTGTCCCCCGTATTTTTTGCACCAGGCGCAGAGCCTGGTGCTGGTTTTAAAAATACGTGGGATCCCCTGTCCGTTTCCCCCCCGGATTTTTAGAACCAGGACCGGCTCGAAGAGCCCGAGGCTGGTTATGCTTTAAGGGGGGACTCCACGCAATTTTTTTTACGGGTTTTTCACATTCCATTTAAAAAATAATAATCTTTTAAAAAATATATAAATAATACTTGTGCCTCCAAAAAAGACAAACCAAGTACCTAATCCCTTCTAATATAAATAGATATGATATTACCAAAAAAGAAAACTGCAAAAAAAACATGTTTTTACATTTTTTTATTAGATTCCGCCAGCAAAGTGTGGCGGATTGAAAATGACGAATTTACTGTTTAAAAGCACTGTTGTCGAATTTACAAACTTCAATTGAATATACTTTTGTCGAATTGCCGCATTTGTACCATTGCAGAAAAGTCGAATTTGTCAAATGTCGAATTTTTAAAAAAATCGAATTTTGAAAGCCTGTAAGAATAGGCCCCGCCCCCTTCTTCACATCAGCCGTCCCCTTCTACCCCTGTACCTTGCTCTCTCCTGTCTGTGTTCTCTCCCGTCTGTAGGAATAGGCCCCGCCCCCTTCTTACCCTCCAGTGACTGCTCTCTCCTGACAAGTGGACCAGGCATGCCCCTACACGCTGCTGGTGTCTTCATTGTTACTTGGTCTGGAGCTCCGTTGGGAAGAGAACTCACGTGAGCTCATTAAGAATGAGGAACTGGGATGCTTTAATTTTATTGTGAGTAGTGTAGTGTGGTGATGTAGTATGTTGTATGGGGGGTATAGTGTAATTATGAAGTGCAGCATATGGGAGGGCTATAGCATAGTGATGTAGTGTGGCATATGGGGGGTGGTAGCGCATAGGCGTGCGTACAGGGGGTGCCTGGTGCGCACAGGCACTCCCTAATGTCCAGCACCGCTGCACGCCACGCTTGCTGTAGCACAGTGATCACTGAGTGTGTGATCGGTGGAGCCTAGCCTGCAGCTCATTTCCGTACCTCCCACCACCGATGCGCCCGCCCCCCCTCTGCCTGCTGCTAATACTATGCTGAGTGCATTAGTTGGCGGCCTCACTGGGGGGACTGGCGTCACCTTGCAATGTGACTTGGTGATGTCCGCCCATGCTCTCCTCCCGCCCACCTGTGCTTTCCTCCCGCTGCGGTCTCTCAGTCCTAGTGTGCCGCGGCCACCACACCACTGGGGACTGGGAGCCGCCGGCAGACACATTCTGCTGAGACTTACTTGTCAGTGCGGGTTCCGGACGGCAGGCGGCGGGTGGGAGGGCAGACGGGGAGCAGGTGTCACAAGGAGTGTGTGGGTAACTAATTCACAATACTTCCGCTCAACGTGGCACTGCTGGTCCTTCATCTCCCATGTCTCTTCACCAGGTGGCGGGCGGCCCGGAAATTAAGTGATGTGTTGTGCAGCAGTCAGTGTGAAGTGACTGTGAGTAACACTGGTGGTGCTGATGATGCTGCTGCAGAATCGGGAAGCAATTAATTCATAAATATAATGTACTCTATCAATGTATTATACATACATAAACATGGACATACGTGTATTTGTGTATACATGTATATACATGAGTGTGTGTGTGTATATATATATATATATATATATATGACTTGGGGTTTGTTTTATTAGATAGAGCATGTCCCAGTGAAGTGCCTTTTGGGGTTGTGGTTTTTCAGAAAGTTACAGGTTTTTTTTTATTAAGAGAAATATGCCCCATTAGAGATCGGGCATTTCAATTTGTTGCGCCTGCACAGTGGCCGCCAGCAGGGGGTGTATTAGAGTGCCTTCACTTGAGAGCCGCAATATGGCCGCCTTCTCCCCGGTTATTCTGTAAATAGGAAAATAACCTCACAGGTTCACATAGGGCAGAGTTGCCACCACTAGTGCAGGGCTGTAACGTACAGTACTAAGGAAAAGCCATATACTAAAGCGGCACGGTGACCTCACCCCTCTCAGAGATACCAGGGCGCAGCACACTGTACGGGGTACACTTGGTACACACACCTGTTAGCTCAGGGCAGCACTATAGGACCCTCCTGTAATGCTGTGCTGGAGGCGTGTAGTGATCAGGGCACTGGGAGACTGGCTGGCTGGTCTCCGTCTCTGCTGCCTATAGAACTTCCACCTCTGTTATATATCAGGGCTGCTCTCCTGTGTGTTCTCTTCCTCTCCTACTTCACACTGGAACTAGCCGCCCAGAGAACGAGAGGGCAGCGGCTGACATCAGAGAGGGTGCAGCAATCTGTGTGGGCAGAGCCCCTCACAGCAAGGTGTCCTTTTGCTGTGCCCCATGTAATCACTGTGATCCATACAGACTCTCACCCTGGTAAGCTCTCTATTTATTATTTATTTTTGTACACTGCAGCATGCTCGAGGGAAGGGAGCAGGCACCCCCCCACCCCCACCCCACCGCCACTACTCCTCCGCCAGCATCACTGCCGAGCCGGTCAGTGTTCCGGTGGCAATGAGCAGTAGGCAGCCACCAGCAACAACAGCCAGGAAGCTGTTACTCCCGGCAGCAGTAGCGTCAAGCTGCAATTCAGCCAGCGGCACGATGATCCGGGAGACAGTGGCAGCACAGGGAAGCAGTACCCCCTCCAATCGCAGCACCAACCTGGAGACTGAGGCAGCAACCCACCCCCAGCAGCAGCACCACCCTGATGATAGGTAAGATGCATTTTGGTGTCACAAGAAGGTGGCCGGAGTAGTGGCTGGCTGTGGTCACACCCCGGGCAAAAGTGATAGTGATTTCAGTGTTCCCTTGCGCGGGGATTGGATGTGTAGATGTATGGAGGCTATGTTTGTATAGATGTGAGCGGCAGTGTGCGGATGTATGAGAGCGGCAATGTACGGCTGTATGAGTGCGATGGTGTGCGGCTGTAAGAGTGCGATGGTGTGCGGCTGTAAGAGTGCGATGGTGTGCGGCTGTAAGAGTGCAATGGTGTGCGGCTGTAAGAGTGCAATGGTGTGCGGCTGTAAGAGTGCAATGGTGTGCGGCTGTAAGAGTGCGGCAGTGTGCGGCTGTAAGAGTGCGGCAGTGTGCGGATGTATGAGAGCGGGGTTGTACGGATGTATGAGAGCGGCAGTGTATGGATGTATGAGAGCAGCAGTGTACAGTTGTGTGAGAGCGGCAGTGTATGGATGGCAGCATCATGGGGAGGGATGTCTGTTATAGGGTTCCTAATACAAAATGGAATCCGTATAGTGGGCGGGGCTGCACCATGGCACCACGTTGGGCTTGATGGGCAGGTAGTGCGGCAAGCACACCCAAATTGGCGTCTGACGTCGCCCGCAGTCCACACTGTTGTGAGGAGTCAGAGTTAATTTTGACTGTGTAGTGTACTCACAGAGGACCTACCGCCCGTCCCCTCCTCGCATCTGAGCAGCAGGTCAGTCTCTTTTTTTCTTTTTAATCAGGAGAGGCCGAGTGAACTCTGAGCAGGGGGGCAGAGCTACATGGGACCCAGAGGGGCTGCTGTGCTGTCAGAGAGGAAGAGAGAGATGAAGCTACTGCAGATCCCCAGCTGATTGTGAGGTGCCGGGTTGAAGGGTGATGTGATCACCCTTCTCCCTCGCTGCAGCTGGGGACCGCATCTAGGCTTCCTCCATCGAGTGCATGCGGCGCAGCAGTGGGCGGCGTGTAATGAGTTTGTCTGACTCATTATACTGCTGCCTGTTGTGGACACCTCCGTCCGTACGGACTGGTGTACATGCCCAGCACAGAGGTGACAGTGTTGGTAGAAGTGCTGCCCAGCTCTGACCCTGCAGGCCTCCCTGATCTGGCTGCGGCCGCTGCTGCTGTGGCCTGAAACCCCTGCCGGTCCCCTCCATAGACTTCCGCCTGGCCAGCGCTGAGGTACTAGGGGTAGCCCAGCTGCGGGAAGGGTATGTCTCTGGCTTTCTCTCCGGCAGGGGAAGGTGACAGCGGCGGAGGAAGTGCTGCCCACCTCAGACACTACAGGCCTCCCCGATCCAGCTGCGGCCACAGCTGATGCTGCCAGAACCCCCTGCTGGTCTCCTTTGTTGACTGCCGCATGGCCAGTGCTGAAGTACTGGGGGTAAGCCAGCTACGGGAAGAGTGTCTCTGCCTCTGGCTCTCTCTCTCTGGCAGGGGAAGGAAGGGCTGATTCTCTGGCACAACAGGGAGGGCTGGGCTGCAGGAACACAGCACTGGAAGAAACAGGAGGCCGAACTCATGACCAAAAAGTGAGCAGTGCAGTGATCAGCCCCCTAGTCTTTCCCTCTCTCTGGGTGCAGAGCTGTATTCTACAGAGAGAGCTGGGATGGGAAGAAGGGGAACGGCACTTGACATACACATACACGCGCAACCTGACACACACATACACGTGCGGCACCTGACACACACACACGTAGCATCAGACACAATAAAATAAACATGCAGCACCTGACCCACACATACACGCGCAACACCTGACACACACACATATACACGTGCGGCACCTGACACACACACGTAGCATCAGACACAATTAAATAAACATGCAGCACCTGACACATGCATATACACGCAGCACCTGACACATACATATACACGCACACCATCAGACACACACATACACATGCAGCACCTTACTCACACACACATAGACACGTGTAGTACCTGACGCACACACATGTACACGCGCAGCACCTGACGCACACTCATGTACACACGCAGCACCTGACGCACACTCATGTACACGCGCAGCACCTAATGCACACTCATGTACACACGCAGCACCCGACGCACACTCATGTACACGCGCAGCACCTAATGCACACTCATGTACACGCGCAGCACCTGATGCACACATGTACACGCGCAGCACCTGACACAGACATACGTATTCATGCACAGCACCAGACCTACCCTTGTACACACGCGGAGCACCTGATACTCACACACATATACACCCGCAACACCTGACACACATACACGTGCGGCAGCTGACGCATACACACGCACCATCAGACCCACTCGTATATACACGCAGCACCTGACACACATACACACACACACAGGAGCTGATACACAGGCAGCACCTGACACACACACACACACACACACACATATACACGCGCAGCACCTGACACCACGCACTCACACGTACAAGCAATGCATTTCACGCCTACCTCCAGCCTCAGTCACAGGCTGCTGCCGCCTACCCCCCTCCCTGCATCAGCTGCAAAGGCAGCAAAATATTTTGACCAAAGTCTAAAGGCCCATACACATTAAACGATGTCGCTCTGTGAGCGACATCATCTAATGTTTCCCCCGGCCGGCCGGCGGCCAACTGTACACGCTGAGCGATATGACCGCTCATATCGCTCAGTGACGTCACGCCCCCGCCAGCCCTGCATGAAGGTCGTGGACGACAGTCCACATCCTTCATGCATGACCTACCGACAGCGACGATTGTTGCCGACCCGCGGGGCCGCGCATCGTTCGTCGCTGGCGGCATACACACTTAACGATAAAACGAGCGACATCGCTCAAGGAGGGGGAAAATGAGCGACGTTGCTCATTAAATCGTTAAGTGTGTATGGACCTTAAACAATTCGGTTTAGTTAATAAAATAATTTTGCACAGAACAGTGATGTTATACGAACATTTTCATTAAACATTTAAAAAATCAAATGTTTATTCTTACAGTGAAATTTTACATTTCTGAATAAAAAGAATAAATTTAAAAAAAGCGATGAAATTCCATAGACAAAAAACCTTACGGTTTCACATGTCCCATTAAGGCTTCTTAGACATGATCGAAATTTCAGAAACCTGTTGTAACTCTTCCACTCAAACTCCAAAAAGCAATGAAATTCCGATCATTAAGGCTGACGCCTTAATGGACGTGTTCCTTGCGCAATACAGATATGGTATGCCATCACAGCCTGTGGGTAAGTGCAGATTCAGCACTCTCACAGAGTGAGATTGCTGTCACTCACACAATGGTGGAGCTGCTAATTCACAGATTTGTGTGCTCATTGGAATACACACATGCAGTCTATGCAACTGAAGGTCTGAGCAGTTTTGTGGTGCTCCCATCCCACACAGTGCCCACAACCATCCCATTCGGTCACAACCATCCCACCTTGTTACAACATCCTTCTGACTCCATACATCCATCTCACATAGTATACACATTTAGCTCCCTCAAACATCTTGGTTAATTGCTAAAACTATAATACCCTATCTACGGTCTATGCATCTACACTTACTTCCCCTATACACCCCCTCTGTGAGAGTGCTGAATCTGCACTTACCCACAGGCTGTGATGGCATACCATATCTGTATTGCGCAAGGAACACGTCCATTAAGGCGTCAGCCTTAATGATCGGAATTTCATTGCTTTTTGGAGTTTGAGTGGAAGAGTTACAACAGGTTTCTGAAATTTCGATCATGTCTAAGAAGCCTTAATGGGACATGTGAAACCGTAAGGTTTTTTGTCTATGGAATATATATATATATATATATATATATATATACAGTACATTTAAAAGCATTATTTTTGCTGTGCCCAGTGCTAGTGCTGGGCTCCCTTAGACCTGCAGCCTGGCTGCTAGGGCTCTCCCAGTGCTGGAGGTATGGGGACTGGCTTCCCCGTCCCCCAGCCTGCCGGGACACTGCCTGTCACTGGGATCAACTACTTAATGTGCTCCACTACTTAATGGCCTCGCCACAGCATGCCGCGCACCCCCCTTATGTAGCCTCTGTAGCTCTGAGGCTCCGGGAGCATAGATCCTGGACCCCAGCACTCAGCATCCTAACATACTTCCGCCGCATAGGGAGCCAGCTAGCCTGGTCCCCCATGAGCAGGGCACCATTCCTGCAGCCCAGCAGCCCAGGAAGAGCTTGTCCCGGCTGCAGTGGCTGGCCACCTACATAGTGCTGAGGCACCGGGAGCAGAGCTCCCGCCACCAGCGGCAGCAAACTCTGAGCACTGCAGTGGGAGCTGATCTCCCGGCTGCAGCGGCTCTCCCTTCTCCTCCGGCGTGCACACAGCAAAGCATGCCAAGGGGCTCCCTCACTGCCGCGGTCGTTGGAGAGGTCCGGGACCACAGCGCACACAATAGAAATACATTTTCTAACATTTTAAGCACTAGGCACCTAGTGCCTTCACAGTTTTATGATGGTGCTTAGCACCAAGGTACATTTAAAAATGGCGCCAAGCGCCCATTGTCTATAAAGTGCTGGGCAATTAAGGGTTAACCCCTTAAGTGCTGTGGCCGCCATTAACCATGTGGCCGCCAGGGTCTCCGGCCACAGTGGGTATGGAGTAAGAGAGGGGATAGAGTAAGAGAGGGGATAGAGTAAGAGGATAGAGTAAGAGAGGTGGTAGAGTAAGAGAGGGGATAGAGTAAGAGTGGGGATAGAAGAAGAGAAAGGATAGAGTAAGAGAGGGGATACAGTAAGAGAGGGAATACAGTAAGAGAGGGGATAGAGTAAGAGAGGGGATAGAGTAAGAGAGGGGATAGAGTAAGAGAGGGGATAGAGTAAGAGAGGGGATAGAAGAGAAATGATACAGTAAGAGAGGGGGTAGAGTAAGAGAGGGGATACAGTAAGAGAGGGGGTAGAGTAAGAGAGGGGATAGAAGAGAAGGGGTAGAGTAAGAGAGGTGGTAGAGTAAGAGAGGGGATAGAGTAAGAGAGGGGATAGAGTAAGAGAGGGGATAGAGTAAGAGAGGGGATAGAAGAGAAAGGAGGTAGAGTAAGAGAGGAGGTAGAGTAAGAGAGGGGATAGAGTAAGAGAGGGGATAGAGTAAGAGAGGGGATAGAGTAAGAGAGGGGATAGAGTAAGAGAGGGGATGGAGTAAGAGAGGGGATGGAGTAAGAGAGGGGATGGAGTAAGAGAGGGGATGGAGTAAGAGAGGGGATAGAGTAAGAGAGGGGATAGAAGAAGTGAAAAGATAGAATAAGAGAGGGGATACAGTAAGAGAGGGGGTAGAGTAAGTGAGGGGATAGAAGAGAAAGGATAGAGTAAGAGAGGGGATAGAGTAAGAGAGGGTATGGCGTAAGAGAGGGGATAGAGTAAGAAAGTGGATAGAGTAAGAAATGGGATAGAAGAAGAGAGAGGATAGAGTAAGAGGGGGTAGAAGAAGAGAAAGGATAGAGTAAGAGAGGGAATACAGTACGAGAGTGGATAGAGTAAGAGAGGGGATAGAGTAAGAGAGGGGATAGAGTAAGAGAGGGGATAGAGTAAGAGAGGGGGTGGAGTAAGAGAGGGGATAGAAGAGAAAGGATAGAGTAAGAGAGGGGATATAGTAAGAGAGGGAGTAGAGAAAGAGAGGGGATAGAGTAAGAGAGGGGATAGAGTAAGAGAGGGGATAGAGGAATACAGGAGATAGAGAAGGAGAGGAGATAAATGATGATAGGGGATAGAGTAAGATAAGGGATAGAGGAAGAGAGGGGCTAGAGGAAGATAGGGGCTAGAGGAAGAGAGGGGCTAGAGGAAGAGAGGGGCTAGAGGAAGAGAGGGGATAGAGGAAGAGAGGGGCTAGAGGAAGAGAGGGGATAAAGTAAAAGAAGAAGAAAAAAAAAAGGTATCCAGGCGATAGATCGACAGTAAAAAGCTTGACAGTCAATAAGTCAACACTAGCAGGTTGACAGTGATTTGGTCTGCAGGGTCAAAAGATCAACAGGTACAGTAATTGGTTGACAATGAAATGGTCAACAGGTTCAAAAGACTGACAATCAAATAGTTGACACAAAAACAGGTCAATGCCTGGTCTTCATGATTTTTAATGCTAGGGTTAAACATAGGGTTAAGTTTAGGGTTAATGTTAGGTTTAGGCACTTGGAGGAGGGTTAGGGTTAAGCTGCCAGAGGGGACCATTAGGTAAAGGTACTAAGGGGAGGGTTAGTGGTAGGCACTAGGGGGAGTATGGTTAGGCTAAAATAACAGAAAAAACATGTGTCGACCATTTTGTATTGGCCATTTGAACGTCAATCTTTTAACTCTGTGGACCAAAGTCAATGTCAACCAATTACCTGTAGACCTATTGACAGTTTGACACTGTTGACTTTTTGACCCTGACGTACAGACATAAAGATTGAGTATCCGCACAAGAGCCCTGCAAAGTTTCCAACATTCCGAATAAAGTGTCGGTCTTGGAAAATACAAGTATCAAAATATGTATGAAAACCAACTACCAAGTAATATAAATACAGGTTATATACTTCTCCTAAATACAGTTCCCAGTGTTGCAAAGTAGGCACCAATGATAATAGAAGGTGATTAGAACATGCAGGCTGCTATGGGACCTCTGAAAGTTTATAATGCAGAACAGCACAGAGTAATATAAGGTAACACTGGTAATCAATAGAGACAAGCATTCCGTGGCAGGCAAAGTGTTCTGACAACATTGATCAGGACACTATGGGGGTAATTCAGACCTGATCGTAGCAGCAAATTTGTTAGCAGTTGGGCAAAACCATGTGCACTGCAGGTGTGGCAGATGTAACATGTGCAGAGAGTTAGATTTGGGTGGGTTATTTTATTTCTGTGCCGGGTAAATACTGGCTGCTTTATTTTTACACTGCAATTTAGATTTCAGTTTGAACACACCCCACCCAAACCTAACTCTCTCTGCACATGTTACATCTGCCCCTCCCTGCAGTGCACATGGTTTTGCCCAACTGCTAACAAATTTGCTGCTACGATCAGGTCTGAATTACCCCCTATATCTTGCTGGCTAGCTTGGCGCAATCATGATCTCATACCGAGTAGCCTGCTACATAGCAGAGACTTTTATATAACTGATATAGTGTTCTGCGGCAGATATTGTGTCACATATATTGTGACACAACGTAGATCAGGATGCTATATCCTGATCATTATTCCAACCCAGTCATGGGCTCAAAATAAATATAATTGAGTCAAGAAAACAAAGTAAGAAGAGTTCATATCATGTCAGACTATACAGTGTATTAAACTCATACATAACCTGATCAAAAGGAAATCACATGAAGCGCAGCTAATCAAACAATCAATATTATCCGTGGTAGTGTGTAGGAGACAGAAGGAGATCCCTGCGTGTCTCTCAAGGCAAGAATAAACATCTAGTACCGGCAAATCCGGGTATACACATACAGTATATCAGGTAGTGTGATTCTAGAGAAAATAAATAGGGTCTCTTCTGCTGTCAGCATTAGGGGGAGTGAGGGGCTCTGATACCAGTGGCATAGCAGGCGCCCCCACCGCGATCGCTGATGAGAGAGGGGCTGGAATAAGAAAGTGTTACCTAACCTCCTGAGTGTCGGGGAGGAAGCTGGTTGTGGTAGGAGCTGGAAGGAAAGTCTCAGCGCTGACGCGTTTCACCAGTGGGGATCGCTCACATCAGTGTCAGTAACGTATGCAATACAGCGTGTACATTTAAATAGGTTCAGCTTAAATGGGTTTATGAAATTTAATATGTATTTTTCACTTCCTCATACCTTTTTTTCCTGCTCCTTTACCCTGATCATCGCAGGCCATTTGTACCCTAATTATCACACCTGTGTTCCAATTATGGACATACTCAAGATTGGCCACGCTGATCCTATTTAAATGTCCATGTTGTACTGCATTTATTACTGACACTGATATGAGCAAGCCCCCCGTGGTGAAACGCGTCATCACTGTGCGCTACAGACTGCTGTACAGCACGATGATACTTTCCTTCCAGCTCCTACCGCAACCAACTTCCTCCCTGATACTCAGAAGGTTAGGTAACAAAATTTCCTATTCTGGACCTAGATTTTTCTATCTGATGTCAACAATACAGAACTGATTCAGGTGACACTAATGAGATGGAACTAAACAAGAACAGAAGTCTCTCTAAAGAGAAAGAGGAATCAAAAGACTATAAATTCAGTTTTTGTTCTGCAGAGAAGAAGTTAGAATGGGAACTCTGCACCTTCTACTAATAGAGGTGTAATGTGTCTTATCCCATCCCTTACCTCTGTACCTTCTACTAATAGAGGTGTAATGTGTCTTATCCCATCCCTTACCTCTGCACCTTCTACTAATAGAGGTGTAATGTGTCTTATCCCATCCCTTACCTCTGTACCTTCTACTAATAGAGGTGTGATGTGTCTTATCCCATCCCTTACCTCTGCATCTTCTACTAATAGAGGTGTAATGTGTCTTATCCCAGCCCTTACCTCTACACCTTCTACTAATAGAGGTGTAATGTGTCTTATCCCAGCCCTTACCTCTGTACCTTCTACTGATAGAGGTGTAATGTGTCTTATCCCATCCCTTACCTCTGCACCTTCTACTAATAGAGATGTAATGTGTCTTATCCCAGCCCTTACCTCTGCACCTTCTACTAATAGAGGTGTAATGTGTCTTATCCCATCCCATACCTCTGCACCTTCTACTAATAGAGGTGTAATGTGTCTTATCCCATCCCTTACCTCTGCACCTTCTACTAATAGAGGTGTAATGTGTCTTATCCCATCCCATACCTCTGCACCTTCTACTAATAGAGGTGTAATGTGTCTTATCCCATCCCTTACCTCTGCACCTTCTACTAATAGAGGTGTGATGTCTTATCCCATCCCTTACCTCTGCACCTTCTACTAATAGAGGTGTAATGTGTCTTATCCCAGCCCTTACCTCTGTACCTTCTACTAAAAGAGGTGTAATTTGTCTTATCCCATCCCTTACCTCTGCACCTTCTACTAATAGAGATGTAATGTGTCTTATCCCATCCCTTACCTCTGCACCTTCTACTAATAGAGGTGTGATGTGTCTTATCCCAGCCCTTACCTCTGCACCTTCTACTAATAGATGTATAATGTGTCTTATCCCTGCCCTTACCTCTGTACCTTCTACTAATAGAGATGTAATGTGTCTTATCCCAGCCCTTACCTCTGCACCTTCTACTAATAGATGTATAATGTGTCTTATCCCTGCCCTTACCTCTGTACCTTCTACTAATAGAGATGTAATGTGTCTTATCCCAGCCCTTACCTCTGTACCTTCTACTAATAGAGATGTAATGTGTCTTATCCCAGCCCTTACCTCTGCACCTTCTACTAATAGAGGTGTAATGTGTCTTATCCCATCCCTTACCTCTGTACCTTCTACTAATAGAGGTGTAATGTGTCTTATCCCATCCCTTACCTCTGCACCTTCTACTAATAGAGGTGTAATGTGTCTTATCCCATCCCTTACCTCTGTACCTTCTACTAATAGAGGTGTAATGTGTCTTATCCCATCCCTTACCTCTGCACCTTCTACTAATAGAGGTGTAATGTGTCTTATCCCAGCCCTTACCTCTGTACCTTCTACTGATAGAGGTGTAATGTGTCTTATCCCATCCCTTACCTCTGTACCTTCTACTAATAGAGGTGTAATGTGTCTTATCACATCCCTTACCTCTGCACCTTCTACTAATAGAGATGTAATGTGTCTTATCCCAGCCCTTACCTCTGCACCTTCTGCTAATAGAGGTGTAATGTGTCTTATCCCATCCCATACCTCTGCACCTTCTACTAATAGAGGTGTAATGTGTCTTATCCCATCCCTTACCTCTGTACCTTCTACTAATAGAGGTGTAATGTGTCTTATCCCATCCCTTACCTCTGCACCTTCTACTAATAGAGGTGTAATGTGTCTTATCCCATCCCTTACCTCTGCACCTTCTACTAATAGAGGTGTAATGTGTCTTATCCCATCCCATACCTCTGCACCTTCTACTAATAGAGGTGTAATGTGTCTTATCCCATCCCTTACCTCTGCACCTTCTACTAATAGAGATGTAATGTGTCTTATCCCATCCCTTACCTCTGCACCTTCTACTAATAGAGGTGTAATGTGTCTTATCCCAGCCCTTACCTCTGTACCTTCTACTAATAGAGGTGTAATGTGTCTTATCCCATCCCTTACCTCTGCACCTTCTACTAATAGAGATGTAATGTGTCTTATCCCATCCCTTACCTCTGCACCTTCTACTAATAGAGGTGTGATGTGTCTTATCCCAGCCCTTACCTCTGCACCTTCTACTAATAGATGTATAATGTGTCTTATCCATGCCCTTACCTCTGTACCTTCTACTAATAGAGATGTAATGTGTCTTATCCCAGCCCTTACCTCTGCACCTTCTAATAATAGATGTATAATGTGTCTTATCCCAGCCCTTACCTCTGTACCTTCTACTAATAGAGATGTAATGTGTCTTATCCCAGCCCTTACCTCTGCACCTTCTACTAATAGAGGTGTAATGTGTCTTATCCCATCCTTTACCTCTGTACCTTCTACTAATAGAGATGTAATGTGTCTTATCCGAGCCCTTACCACTGCACCTTCTACTAATAGAGGTGTAATGTGTCTTATCCCATCCCTTACCTCTGCACCTTCTACTAATAGAGATGTCATGTGTATTATCCCATCCCTTACCTCTGCACCTTCTACTAATAGAGGTGTAATGTGTCTTATCCCAGCCCTTACCTCTGTACCTTCTACTAATAGAGATGTAATGTGTCTTATCCCAGCCCTTACCTCTGCACCTTCTTCTAATAGAGGTGTAATGTGTCTTATCCCATCCCTTACCTCTGCACCTTCTACTAATAGAGATGTAATGTGTCTTATCCCAGCCCTTACCTCTGTACCTTCTACTAATAGAGATGTAATGTGTCTTATCCCAGCCCTTACCTCTGTACCTTCTACTAATAGTGGTGTGATGTGTCTTATCCCAGCCCTTACCTCTGCACCTTCTACTAATAGAGGTGTGATGTGTCTTATCCCAGCCCTTACCTCTGCAACTTCTACTAATAGAGGTGTAATGTGTCTTATCCCATCCCTTACCTCTGCACCTTCTACTAATAGAGGTGTAATGTGTCTTATCCCAGCCCTTACCTCTGCACCTCCTACTAATAGAGGTGTAATGTGTCTTATCCCATCCCTTACCTCTGCACCTTTTACTAATAGAGGTGTGATGTGTCTTATCCCTTACCTCTGCACCTTCTACTAATAGAGATGTAATGTGTCTTATCCCATCCCTTACCTCTGCACCTTATACTAATGGAGGTGTGAGGTGTCTTATCGCATCCCTTACCTCTGCACCTTCTACTAATAGAGGTATAAGGTGTCTTATCTCAGCCCTTACCTCTGCATCTTCTACTAATGGAGGTGTGATGTGTCTTATCCCACTCCTTACCTCTGCACCTTCTACTAATGGAGGTGTGATGTGTCTTATCGCATCCCTTGCCTCTGCACCTTCTACTGATAGAGATGTAATGTGTCTTATCCCAGCCCTTACCTCTGCACCTTCTACTAAAAGAGGTGTAATGTGTCTTATCCCAGCCCTTACCTCTGCACCTTCTATTAATAGAGGTATAAGGTGTCTGATGCCAGCCCTTACCTATGCACCTTCGATTAATAGAGGTATAAGGTGTCTGATTCCAGCCCTTACCTCTGCACCTTCTACTAATGGAGGTGTGATGTGTCTTATCCCATCCCTTACCTCTGCACCTTCTACTAATGGAGGTGTGATGTGTCTTATCGCATCCCTTGCCTCTGCACCTTCTGCTAATAGAGGTGTAATGTGTCTTATTCCAACCCTTATCTCTGCACCTTCTACTAATAGTGGTGTAATGTGTCTTATCCCATCCCTTACCTTTGCACCTTCTACTAATAGAGGTGTGATGTGTTTTATCCCATCCCTTACCTCTGCACCTTCTACTAATAGAGATGTCATGTGTATTATCCCATCCCTTACCTCTGCACCTTCTACTAATAGAGGTGTAATGTGTCTTATCCCAGCCCTTACCTCTGTACCTTCTACTAATAGAGATGTAATGTGTCTTATCCCAGCCCTTACCTCTGCACCTTCTTCTAATAGAGGTGTAATGTGTCTTATCCCATCCCTTACCTCTGCACCTCCTACTAATAGAGATGTAATGTGTCTTATCCCATCCCTTACCTCTGTACCTTCTACTAATAGAGGTGTAATGTGTCTTATCCCAGCCCTTACCTCTGCACCTTCTACTAATAGAGATGTAATGTGTCTTATCCCAGCCCTTACCTCTGTACCTTCTACTAATAGAGATGTAATGTGTCTTATCCCAGCCCTTACCTCTGTATCTTCTACTAATAGTGGTGTGATGTGTCTTATCCCAGCCCTTACCTCTGCACCTTCTACTAATAGAGGTGTGATGTGTCTTATCCCATCCCTTACCTCTGCACCTTTTACTAATAGAGGTGTGATGTGTCTTATCCCATCCCTTACCTCTGCACCTTCTACTAATAGAGATGTAATGTGTCTTATCCCATCCCTTACCTCTGCACCTTCTACTAATGGAGGTGTGAGGTGTCTTATCGCATCCCTTACCTCTGCACCTTCTACTAATAGAGGTATAAGGTGTCTGATGCCAGCCCTTACCTATGCACCTTCGATTAATAGAGGTATAAGGTGTCTGATTCCAGCCCTTACCTCTGCACCTTCTACTAATAGAGGTGTAATGTGTCTTATCCCAGCCCTTACCTCTGCACCTCCTACTAATAGAGGTGTAATGTGTCTTATCCCATCCCTTACCTCTGCACCTTTTACTAATAGAGGTGTGATGTGTCTTATCCCATCCCTTACCTCTGCACCTTCTACTAATAGAGGTGTAATGTGTCTTATCCCAGCCCTTACCTCTGCACCTCCTACTAATAGAGGTGTAATGTGTCTTATCCCATCCCTTACCTCTGCACCTTTTACTAATAGAGGTGTGATGTGTCTTATCCCATCCCTTACCTCTGCACCTTCTACTAATAGAGATGTAATGTGTCTTATCCCATCCCTTACCTCTGCACCTTCTACTAATGGAGGTGTGAGGTGTCTTATCGCATCCCTTACCTCTGCACCTTCTACTAATAGAGGTATAAGGTGTCTTATCTCAGCCCTTACCTCTGCATCTTCTACTAATGGAGGTGTGATGTGTCTTATCCCACCCCTTACCTCTGCACCTTCTACTAATGGAGGTGTGATGTGTCTTATCGCATCCCTTGCCTCTGCACCTTCTACTTATAGAGATGTAATGTGTCTTATCCCAGCCCTTACCTCTGCACCTTCTACTAATAGAGGTGTAATGTGTCTTATCCCAGCCCTTACCTCTGCACCTTCTATTAATAGAGGTATAAGGTGTCTGATGCCAGCCCTTACCTATGCACCTTCGATTAATAGAGGTATAAGGTGTGTGATTCCAGCCCTTACCTCTGCACCTTCTACTAATGGAGGTGTGATGTGTCTTATCCCATCCCTTACCTCTGCACCTTCTACTAATGGAGGTTTGATGTGTCTTATCGCATCCCTTTCCTCTGCACCTTCTACTGATAGAGATGTAATGTGTCTTATCCCAGCCCTTACCTCTGCACCTTCTACTAATAGAGGTGTAATGTGTCTTATCCCATCCCATACCTCTGCACCTTCTACTAATAGAGGTGTAATGTGTCTTATCCCATCCCTTACCTCTGCACCTTCTACTAATAGAGGTGTAATGTGTCTAATCCCAGCCTTTACCTCTGCACCTTCTATTAATAGAGGTGTAATGTGTCTTATCCCATCCCTTACCTCTGCACCTTCTACTAATAGAGGTGTAATGTGTCTTATCTCAGCCCTTACCTCTGCATCTTCTACTAATGGAGGTGTGATGTGTCTTATCCCACCCCTTACCTCTGCACCTTCTACTAATGGAGGTGTGATGTGTCTTATCGCATCCCTTTCCTCTGCACCTTCTACTGATAGAGGTGTAATGTGTCTTATCCCATCCCATACCTCTGCACATTCTACTAATAGAGGTGTAATGTGTCTTATCCCATCCCTTACCTCTGCACCTTCTACTAATAGAGGTGTGATGTCTTATCCCATCCCTTACCTCTGCACCTTCTACTAATAGAGGTGTAATGTGTCTTATCCCAGCCCTTACCTCTGTACCTTCTACTAATAGAGGTGTAATGTGTCTTATCCCATCCCTTACCTCTGCACCTTCTACTAATAGAGATGTAATGTGTCTTATCCCATCCCTTACCTCTGCACCTTCTACTAATAGAGGTGTGATGTGTCTTATCCCAGCCCTTACCTCTGCACCTTCTACTAATAGATGTATAATGTGTCTTATCCCTGCCCTTACCTCTGTACCTTCTATTAATAGAGATGTAATGTGTCTTATCCCAGCCCTTACCTCTGCACCTTCTACTAATAGATGTATAATGTGTCTTATCCCAGCCCTTACCTCTGTACCTTCTACTAATAGAGATGTAATGTGTCTTATCCCAGCCCTTACCTTTGCACCTTTTACTAATAGAGGTGTAATGTGTCTTATCCCATCCCTTACCTCTGTACCTTCTACTAATAGAGATGTAATGTGTCTTATCCCATCCCTTACCACTGCACCTTCTACTAATAGAGATGTCATGTGTATTATCCCATCCCTTACCTCTGCACCTTCTACTAATAGAGGTGTAATGTGTCTTATCCCAGCCCTTACCTCTGTACCTTCTACTAATAGAGATGTAATGTGTCTTATCCCAGCCCTTACCTCTGCACCTTCTTCTAATAGAGGTGTAATGTGTCTTATCCCATCCCTTACCTCTGCACCTCCTACTAATAGAGATGTAATGTGTCTTATCCCATCCCTTACGTCTGTACCTTCTACTAATAGAGGTGTAATGTGTCTTATCCCAGCCCTTACCTCTGCACCTTCTACTAATAGAGATGTAATGTGTCTTATCCCAGCCCTTACCTCTGTACCTTCTACTAATAGAGGTGTAATGTGTCTTATCCCAGCCCTTACCTCTGTACCTTCTACTAATAGAGGTGTAATGTGTCTTATCCCAGCCATTACCTCTGCACCTTCTACTAATAGAGGTGTGATGTGTCTTATCCCATCCCTTACCTCTGCACCTTCTACTAATAGAGATGTAATGTGTCTTATCCCAGCCCTTACCTCTGCACCTTCTACTAATAGTGGTGTGATGTGTCTTATCCCAGCCCTTACCTCTGCACCTTCTACTAATAGAGGTGTGATGTGTCTTATCCCAGCCCTTAACTCTGCACCTTCTACTAATAGAGGTGTAATGTGTCTTATCCCATCCCTTACCTCTGCACCTTCTACTAATAGAGGTATAAGGTGTCTTATCTCAGCCCTTACCTCTGCATCTTCTACTAATGGAGGTGTGATGTGTCTTATCCCACCCCTTACCTCTGCACCTTCTACTAATGGAGGTGTGATGTGTCTTATTCCATCCCTTGCCTCTGCACCTTCTACTGATAGAGATGTAATGTGTCTTATCCCAGCCCTTACCTCTGCACCTCCTACTAATAGAGGTGTAATGTGTCTTATCCCATCCCTTACCTCTGCACCTTTTACTAATAGAGGTGTGATGTGTCTTATCCCATCCCTTACCTCTGCACCTTCTACTAATAGAGGTGTAATGTGTCTTATCCCAGCCCTTACCTCTGCACCTCCTACTAATAGAGGTGTAATGTGTCTTATCCCATCCCTTACCTCTGCACCTTTTACTAATAGAGGTGTGATGTGTCTTATCCCATCCCTTACCTCTGCACCTTCTACTAATAGAGATGTAATGTGTCTTATCCCATCCCTTACCTCTGCACCTTCTACTAATGGAGGTGTGAGGTGTCTTATCGCATCCCTTACCTCTGCACCTTCTACTAATAGAGGTATAAGGTGTCTTATCTCAGCCCTTACCTCTGCATCTTCTACTAATGGAGGTGTGATGTGTCTTATCCCACCCCTTACCTCTGCACCTTCTACTAATGGAGGTGTGATGTGTCTTATCGCATCCCTTGCCTCTGCACCTTCTACTTATAGAGATGTAATGTGTCTTATCCCAGCCCTTACCTCTGCACCTTCTACTAATAGAGGTGTAATGTGTCTTATCCCAGCCCTTACCTCTGCACCTTCTATTAATAGAGGTATAAGGTGTCTGATGCCAGCCCTTACCTATGCACCTTCGATTAATAGAGGTATAAGGTGTCTGATTCCAGCCCTTACCTCTGCACCTTCTACTAATGGAGGTGTGATGTGTCTTATCCCATCCGTTACCTCTGCACCTTCTACTAATGGAGGTGTGATGTGTCTTATCGCATCCCTTTCCTCTGCACCTTCTACTGATAGAGATGTAATGTGTCTTATCCCAGCCCTTACCTCTGCACCTTCTACTAATAGAGGTGTAATGTGTCTTATCCCATCCCATACCTCTGCACCTTCTACTAATAGAGGTGTAATGTGTCTTATCCCATCCCTTACCTCTGCACCTTCTACTAATAGAGGTGTAATGTGTCTAATCCCAGCCTTTACCTCTGCACCTTCTATTAATGGAGGTGTAATGTGTCTTATCCCATCCCTTACCTCTGCACCTTCTACTAATAGAGGTGTAATGTGTCTTATCTCAGCCCTTACCTCTGCATCTTCTACTAATGGAGGTGTGATGTGTCTTATCCCACCCCTTACCTCTGCACCTTCTACTAATGGAGGTGTGATGTGTCTTATCGCATCCCTTTCCTCTGCACCTTCTACTGATAGAGGTGTAATGTGTCTTATCCCATCCCATACCTCTGCACCTTCTACTAATAGAGGTGTAATGTGTCTTATCCCATCCCTTACCTCTGCACCTTCTACTAATAGAGGTGTGATGTCTTATCCCATCCCTTACCTCTGCACCTTCTACTAATAGAGGTGTAATGTGTCTTATCCCAGCCCTTACCTCTGTACCTTCTACTAATAGAGGTGTAATGTGTCTTATCCCATCCCTTACCTCTGCACCTTCTACTAATAGAGATGTAATGTGTCTTATCCCATCCCTTACCTCTGCACCTTCTACTAATAGAGGTGTGATGTGTCTTATCCCAGCCCTTACCTCTGCACCTTCTACTAATAGATGTATAATGTGTCTTATCCCTGCCCTTACCTCTGTACCTTCTACTAATAGAGATGTAATGTGTCTTATCCCAGCCCTTACCTCTGCACCTTCTACTAATAGATGTATAATGTGTCTTATCCCAGCCCTTACCTCTGTACCTTCTACTAATAGAGATGTAATGTGTCTTATCCCAGCCCTTACCTCTGCACCTTTTACTAATAGAGGTGTAATGTGTCTTATCCCATCCCTTACCTCTGTACCTTCTACTAATAGAGATGTAATGTGTCTTATCCCATCCCTTACCACTGCACCTTCTACTAATAGAGATGTCATGTGTATTATCCCATCCCTTACCTCTGCACCTTCTACTAATAGAGGTGTAATGTGTCTTATCCCAGCCCTTACCTCTGTACCTTCTACTAATAGAGATGTAATGTGTCTTATCCCAGCCCTTACCTCTGCACCTTCTTCTAATAGAGGTGTAATGTGTCTTATCCCATCCCTTACCTCTGCACCTCCTACTAATAGAGATGTAATGTGTCTTATCCCATCCCTTACCTCTGTACCTTCTACTAATAGAGGTGTAATGTGTCTTATCCCAGCCCTTACCTCTGCACCTTCTACTAATAGAGATGTAATGTGTCTTATCCCAGCCCTTACCTCTGTACCTTCTACTAATAGAGGTGTAATGTGTCTTATCCCAGCCCTTACCTCTGTACCTTCTACTAATAGAGGTGTAATGTGTCTTATCCCAGCCATTACCTCTGCACCTTCTACTAATAGAGGTGTGATGTGTCTTATCCCATCCCTTACCTCTGCACCTTCTACTAATAGAGATGTAATGTGTCTTATCCCAGCCCTTACCTCTGCACCTTCTACTAATAGTGGTGTGATGTGTCTTATCCCAGCCCTTACCTCTGCACCTTCTACTAATAGAGGTGTGATGTGTCTTATCCCAGCCCTTAACTCTGCACCTTCTACTACTAGAGGTGTAATGTGTCTTATCCCATCCCTTACCTCTGCACCTTCTACTAATAGAGGTATAAGGTGTCTTATCTCAGCCCTTACCTCTGCATCTTCTACTAATGGAGGTGTGATGTGTCTTATCCCACCCCTTACCTCTGCACCTTCTACTAATGGAGGTGTGATGTGTCTTATTCCATCCCTTGCCTCTGCACCTTCTACTGATAGAGATGTAATGTGTCTTATCCCAGCCCTTACCTCTGCACCTCCTACTAATAGAGGTGTAATGTGTCTTATCCCATCCCTTACCTCTGCACCTTTTACTAATAGAGGTGTGATGTGTCTTATCCCATCCCTTACCTCTGCACCTTCTACTAATAGAGGTGTAATGTGTCTTATCCCAGCCCTTACCTCTGCACCTCCTACTAATAGAGGTGTAATGTGTCTTATCCCATCCCTTACCTCTGCACCTTTTACTAATAGAGGTGTGATGTGTCTTATCCCATCCCTTACCTCTGCACCTTCTACTAATAGAGATGTAATGTGTCTTATCCCATCCCTTACCTCTGCACCTTCTACTAATGGAGGTGTGAGGTGTCTTATCGCATCCCTTACCTCTGCACCTTCTACTAATAGAGGTATAAGGTGTCTTATCTCAGCCCTTACCTCTGCATCTTCTACTAATGGAGGTGTGATGTGTCTTATCCCACCCCTTACCTCTGCACCTTCTACTAATGGAGGTGTGATGTGTCTTATCGCATCCCTTGCCTCTGCACCTTCTACTTATAGAGATGTAATGTGTCTTATCCCAGCCCTTACCTCTGCACCTTCTACTAATAGAGGTGTAATGTGTCTTATCCCAGCCCTTACCTCTGCACCTTCTATTAATAGAGGTATAAGGTGTCTGATGCCAGCCCTTACCTATGCACCTTCGATTAATAGAGGTATAAGGTGTCTGATTCCAGCCCTTACCTCTGCACCTTCTACTAATGGAGGTGTGATGTGTCTTATCCCATCCCTTACCTCTGCACCTTCTACTAATGGAGGTGTGATGTGTCTTATCGCATCCCTTTCCTCTGCACCTTCTACTGATAGAGATGTAATGTGTCTTATCCCAGCCCTTACCTCTGCACCTTCTACTAATAGAGGTGTAATGTGTCTTATCCCATCCCATACCTCTGCACCTTCTACTAATAGAGGTGTAATGTGTCTTATCCCATCCCTTACCTCTGCACCTTCTACTAATAGAGGTGTAATGTGTCTAATCCCAGCCTTTACCTCTGCACCTTCTATTAATGGAGGTGTAATGTGTCTTATCCCATCCCTTACCTCTGCACCTTCTACTAATAGAGGTGTAATGTGTCTTATCTCAGCCCTTACCTCTGCATCTTCTACTAATGGAGGTGTGATGTGTCTTATCCCACCCCTTACCTCTGCACCTTCTACTAATGGAGGTGTGATGTGTCTTATCGCATCCCTTTCCTCTGCACCTTCTACTGATAGAGGTGTAATGTGTCTTATCCCATCCCATACCTCTGCACCTTCTACTAATAGAGGTGTAATGTGTCTTATCCCATCCCTTACCTCTGCACCTTCTACTAATAGAGGTGTGATGTCTTATCCCATCCCTTACCTCTGCACCTTCTACTAATAGAGGTGTAATGTGTCTTATCCCAGCCCTTACCTCTGTACCTTCTACTAATAGAGGTGTAATGTGTCTTATCCCATCCCTTACCTCTGCACCTTCTACTAATAGAGATGTAATGTGTCTTATCCCATCCCTTACCTCTGCACCTTCTACTAATAGAGGTGTGATGTGTCTTATCCCAGCCCTTACCTCTGCACCTTCTACTAATAGATGTATAATGTGTCTTATCCCTGCCCTTACCTCTGTACCTTCTACTAATAGAGATGTAATGTGTCTTATCCCAGCCCTTACCTCTGCACCTTCTACTAATAGATGTATAATGTGTCTTATCCCAGCCCTTACCTCTGTACCTTCTACTAATAGAGATGTAATGTGTCTTATCCCAGCCCTTACCTCTGCACCTTTTACTAATAGAGGTGTAATGTGTCTTATCCCATCCCTTACCTCTGTACCTTCTACTAATAGAGATGTAATGTGTCTTATCCCATCCCTTACCACTGCACCTTCTACTAATAGAGATGTCATGTGTATTATCCCATCCCTTACCTCTGCACCTTCTACTAATAGAGGTGTAATGTGTCTTATCCCAGCCCTTACCTCTGTACCTTCTACTAATAGAGATGTAATGTGTCTTATCCCAGCCCTTACCTCTGCACCTTCTTCTAATAGAGGTGTAATGTGTCTTATCCCATCCCTTACCTCTGCACCTCCTACTAATAGAGATGTAATGTGTCTTATCCCATCCCTTACCTCTGTACCTTCTACTAATAGAGGTGTAATGTGTCTTATCCCAGCCCTTACCTCTGCACCTTCTACTAATAGAGATGTAATGTGTCTTATCCCAGCCCTTACCTCTGTACCTTCTACTAATAGAGGTGTAATGTGTCTTATCCCAGCCCTTACCTCTGTACCTTCTACTAATAGAGGTGTAATGTGTCTTATCCCAGCCATTACCTCTGCACCTTCTACTAATAGAGGTGTGATGTGTCTTATCCCATCCCTTACCTCTGCACCTTCTACTAATAGAGATGTAATATGTCTTATCCCAGCCCTTACCTCTGCACCTTCTACTAATAGTGGTGTGATGTGTCTTATCCCAGCCCTTACCTCTGCACCTTCTACTAATAGAGGTGTGATGTGTCTTATCCCAGCCCTTAACTCTGCACCTTCTACTAATAGAGGTGTAATGTGTCTTATCCCATCCCTTACCTCTGCACCTTCTACTAATAGAGGTATAAGGTGTCTTATCTCAGCCCTTACCTCTGCATCTTCTACTAATGGAGGTGTGATGTGTCTTATCCCACCCCTTACCTCTGCACCTTCTACTAATGGAGGTGTGATGTGTCTTATTCCATCCCTTGCCTCTGCACCTTCTACTGATAGAGATGTAATGTGTCTTATCCCAGCCCTTACCTCTGCACCTTCTACTAATAGAGGTGTAATGTGTCTTATCCCAGCCCTTACCTCTGCACCTTTTATTAATAGAGGTATAAGGTGTCTGATGCCAGCCCTTACCTATGCACCTTCGATTAATAGAGGTATAAGGTGTCTGATTCCAGCCCTTACCTCTGCTCCTTCTACTAATGGAGGTGTGATGTGTCTTATCCCATCCCTTACCTCTGCACCTTCTACTAATGGAGGTGTGATGTGTCTTATTGCATCCCTTGCCTCTGCACCTTCAGCTAATAGAGGTGTAATGTGTCTTATTCCAACCCTTATCTCTGCACCTTCTACTAATAGTGGTGTAATGTGTCTTATCCCATCCCTTACCTCTGCACCTTCTACTAATAGAGGTGTGATGTGTTTTATCCCATCCCTTACCTCTGCACCTTCTACTAATGGAGGTGTGAGGTGTCTTATCGCATCCCTAACCTCTGCACCTTCTACTAATAGAGGTATAAGGTGTCTTATCTCAGCCCTTACCTCTGCACCTTCTACTAATAGAGGTGTAATGTGTCTTATCCCAGCCCTTACCTCTGCATCTTCTACTAATAGAGGTGTAATGTGTCTTATCCCAGCCTTTACCTCTGCACCTTCTACTAATGGAGGTGTGATGTGTCTTATCGCATCCCTTACCTCTGCACCTTCTACTAATAGAGGTATAAGGTGTCTTATCTCAGCCCTTACCTCTGCATCTTCTACTAATGGAGGTGTGATGTGTCTTATCCCACCCATTACCTCTGCACCTTCTACTAATGGAGGAGTGATGTGTCTTATCGCATCCCTTTCCTCTGCACCTTCTACTGATAGAGATGTAATGTGTCTTATCCCAGCCCGTACCTCTGCACCTTCTACTAATAGAGGTGTAATGTGTCTTATCCCAGCCCTTACCTCTGTACCTTCTACTAATAGAGGTGTGATGTGTCTTATCCCATTCCTTATCTCTGCACCTTCTACTAATAGAGGTGTAATGTGTCTTATCCCATCCCTTACCTCTGCACCTTCTACTAATAGAAGTGTGATGTGTCTTATCCCATCCCTTACCTCTGCACCTTCTACTAATAGAGGTGTGATGTGTCTTATCCCATCCCTTACCTCTGCACCTTCTACTAATAGAGGCGTAATGTGTCTTATCCCATCCCTTACCTCTGTACCTTCTACTAATAGAGGTGTAATGTGTATTATCCCAGCCCTTACCTCTGCACCTTCTACTAATAGAGATGTAATGTGTCTTATTCCAGCCCTTACCTCTGCACCTTCTTCTAATAGAGGTGTAATGTGTCTTATCCCAGCCCTTACCTCTGCACCTTCTATTAAAAGAGGTGTAATGTGCCTTATCCCAGCCCTTACCTCTACACCTTCTACTAATAGAGATATAATGTGTCTTATCCCAGCCCTTACCTCTGCATCTTCTACTAATTGAGGTGTAATGTGTCTTATTCCATACCTGTGCATCTTCTACTAATAGAGGTGTAATGCGTCTTATCCCAGCCCTTAACTCTGTACCTTCTACTAATAGAGGTGTAATGTGTATTATCCCAGCCCTTACCTCTGCACCTTCTACTAATAGAGATGTAATGTGTCTTATCCCAGCCCTTACCTCTGCACCTCCTATTAATAGAGATGTAATGTGTCTTATCCCAGCCCTTACCTCTGCACCTTCTACTAATAGAGGTGTAATGTGTCTTATCCCATCCCTTACCTCTGCACCTTCTACTAATAGAGATGTAATGTGTCTTATCCCAGCCCTTACCTCTGTACCTTCTACTAATAGAGGTATAAGGTGTCTTATCCCAGCCCTTACCTCTGCATATTCTACTAATAGATGTTATGTGTCTTATCCCATCCCATACCTCTGTACCTTCTACAAATAGAGGTATAAGGTGTCTTATCCCAGCCCTTACCTCTGCATCTTCTACTAATAGATGTAATGTGTCTTATACCATCCCATACCTCTGTACCTTCTACTAATAGAGATGTAATGTGTCTTATCCCAGCCCTTACCTCTGCACCTTCTACTAATAGGTGTAATGTGTCTTATCCCAGCCCTTACCTCTGCACCTTCAACTAATAGAGATGTAATGTGTCTTATCCCAGCCCTTACCTCTGCACCTTCTACTAATAGAGGTGTAATGTGTCTTATCCCATCCCTTACCTCTGTACCTTCTACAAATAGAGGTATAAGGTGTCTTATCCCAGCCCTTACCTCTGCACCTTCTACTAATATAGGTGTGATGTGTATTATCCCATCCCTTACCTCTGTACCTTCTACTAATAGAGGTATAATGTGCCTTATCCCATCCCTTACCTCTGCACCTTCTACTAATAGAGGTGTAGTGTGTCTTATCCCATCCCTTACCTCTGCACCTTCTACTAATAGAGGTGTGATGTCTTATCCCAGCCCTTACCTCTGTACCTTCTACTAATAGAGATGTAATGAGTCTTATCCCATCCCTTACCTCTGCACCTTCTACTAATAGAGGTGTAATGTGTATTATCCCAGCCCTTACCTCTGCACCTTCTACTAATAGAGATGTAATGTGTCTTATCCCAGCCCTTACCTCTGCACCTCCTACTAATAGAGATGTAATGTGTCTTATCCCAGCCCTTACCTCTGCACCTTCTACTAATAGAGGTGTATGTGTCTTATCCCATCCCTTACCTCTGCACCTTCTACTAATGGAGGTGTGATGTGTCTTATCGCATCCCTTTCCTCTGCACCTTCTACTGATAGAGGTGTAATGTGTCTTATCCCATCCCATAGCTCTGCACCCTCTACTAATAGAGGTGTAATGTGTCTTATCCCATCCCTTACCTCTGCACCTTCTACTAATAGAGGTGTGATGTCTTATCCCATCCCTTACCTCTGCACCTTCTACTAATAGAGGTGTAATGTGTCTTATCCCAGCCCTTACCTCTGTACCTTCTACTAATAGAGGTGTAATGTGTCTTATCCCATCCCTTACCTCTGCACCTTCTACTAATAGAGATGTAATGTGTCTTATCCCATCCCTTACCTCTGCACCATCTACTAATAGAGGTGTGATGTGTCTTATCCCAGCCCTTACCTCTGCACCTTCTACTAATAGATGTATAATGTGTCTTATCCCTGCCCTTACCTCTGTACCTTCTACTAATAGAGATGTAATGTGTCTTATCCCAGCCCTTACCTCTGCACCTTCTACTAATAGATGTATAATGTGTCTTATCCCAGCCCTTACCTCTGTACCTTCTACTAATAGAGATGTAATGTGTCTTATCCCAGCCCTTACCTCTGCACCTTCTACTAATAGAGGTGTAATGTGTCTTATCCCATCCCTTACCTCTGTACCTTCTACTAATAGAGATGTAATGTGTCTTATCCCATCCCTTACCTCTGCACCTTATACTAATGGAGGTGTGAGGTGTCTTATCGCATCCCTTACCTCTGCACCTTCTACTAATAGAGGTATAAGGTGTCTTATCTCAGCCCTTACCTCTGCATCTTCTACTAATGGAGGTGTGATGTGTCTTATCCCACTCCTTACCTCTGCACCTTCTACTAATGGAGGTGTGATGTGTCTTATCGCATCCCTTGCCTCTGCACCTTCTACTGATAGAGATGTAATGTGTCTTATCCCAGCCCTTACCTCTGCACCTTCTACTAAAAGAGGTGTAATGTGTCTTATCCCAGCCCTTACCTCTGCACCTTCTATTAATAGAGGTATAAGGTGTCTGATGCCAGCCCTTACCTATGCACCTTCGATTAATAGAGGTATAAGGTGTCTGATTCCAGCCCTTACCTCTGCACCTTCTACTAATGGAGGTGTGATGTGTCTTATCCCATCCCTTACCTCTGCACCTTCTACTAATGGAGGTGTGATGTGTCTTATCGCATCCCTTGCCTCTGCACCTTCTGCTAATAGAGGTGTAATGTGTCTTATTCCAACCCTTATCTCTGCACCTTCTACTAATAGTGGTGTAATGTGTCTTATCCCATCCCTTACCTTTGCACCTTCTACTAATAGAGGTGTGATGTGTTTTATCCCATCCCTTACCTCTGCACCTTCTACTAATAGAGATGTCATGTGTATTATCCCATCCCTTACCTCTGCACCTTCTACTAATAGAGGTGTAATGTGTCTTATCCCAGCCCTTACCTCTGTACCTTCTACTAATAGAGATGTAATGTGTCTTATCCCAGCCCTTACCTCTGCACCTTCTTCTAATAGAGGTGTAATGTGTCTTATCCCATCCCTTACCTCTGCACCTCCTACTAATAGAGATGTAATGTGTCTTATCCCATCCCTTACCTCTGTACCTTCTACTAATAGAGGTGTAATGTGTCTTATCCCAGCCCTTACCTCTGCACCTTCTACTAATAGAGATGTAATGTGTCTTATCCCAGCCCTTACCTCTGTACCTTCTACTAATAGAGATGTAATGTGTCTTATCCCAGCCCTTACATCTGTATCTTCTACTAATAGTGGTGTGATGTGTCTTATCCCAGCCCTTACCTCTGCACCTTCTACTAATAGAGGTGTGATGTGTCTTATCCCAGCCCTTACCTCTGCACCTTCTACTAATAGAGGTGTAATGTGTCTTATCCCATCCCTTACCTCTGCACCTTCTACTAATAGAGGTGTAATGTGTCTTATCCCAGCCCTTACCTCTGCACCTCCTACTAATAGAGGTGTAATGTGTCTTATCCCATCCCTTACCTCTGCACCTTTTACTAATAGAGGTGTGATGTGTCTTATCCCATCCCTTACCTCTGCACCTTCTACTAATAGAGATGTAATGTGTCTTATCCCATCCCTTACCTCTGCACCTTCTACTAATGGAGGTGTGAGGTGTCTTATCGCATCCCTTACCTCTGCACCTTCTACTAATAGAGGTATAAGGTGTCTTATCTCAGCCCTTACCTCTGCATCTTCTACTAATGGAGGTGTGATGTGTCTTATCCCACCCCTTACCTCTGCACCTTCTACTAATGGAGGTGTGATGTGTCTTATCGCATCCCTTGCCTCTGCACCTTCTACTTATAGAGATGTAATGTGTCTTATCCCAGCCCTTACCTCTGCACCTTCTACTAATAGAGGTGTAATGTGTCTTATCCCAGCCCTTACCTCTGCACCTTCTATTAATAGAGGTATAAGGTGTCTGATGCCAGCCCTTACCTATGCACCTTCGATTAATAGAGGTATAAGGTGTCTGATTCCAGCCCTTACCTCTGCACCTTCTACTAATGGAGGTGTGATGTGTCTTATCCCATCCCTTACCTCTGCACCTTCTACTAATGGAGGTGTGATGTGTCTTATCGCATCCCTTTCCTCTGCACCTTCTACTGATAGAGATGTAATGTGTCTTATCCCAGCCCTTACCTCTGCACCTTCTACTAATAGAGGTGTAATGTGTCTTATCCCATCCCATACCTCTGCACCTTCTACTAATAGAGGTGTAATGTGTCTTATCCCATCCCTTACCTCTGCACCTTCTACTAATAGAGGTGTAATGTGTCTAATCCCAGCCTTTACCTCTGCACCTTCTACTAATGGAGGTGTAATGTGTCTTATCCCATCCCTTACCTCTGCACCTTCTACTAATAGAGGTGTAATGTGTCTTATCTCAGCCCTTACCTCTGTATCTTCTACTAATGGAGGTGTGATGTGTCTTATCCCACCCCTTACCTCTGCACCTTCTACTAATGGAGGTGTGATGTGTCTTATCGCATCCCTTTCCTCTGCACCTTCTACTGATAGAGGTGTAATGTGTCTTATCCCATCCCATACCTCTGCACCTTCTACTAATAGAGGTGTAATGTGTCTTATCCCATCCCTTACCTCTGCACCTTCTACTAATAGAGGTGTGATGTCTTATCCCATCCCTTACCTCTGCACCTTCTACTAATAGAGGTGTAATGTGTCTTATCCCAGCCCTTACCTCTGTACCTTCTACTAATAGAGGTGTAATGTGTCTTATCCCATCCCTTACCTCTGCACCTTCTACTAATAGAGATGTAATGTGTCTTATCCCATCCCTTACCTCTGCACCTTCTACTAATAGAGGTGTGATGTGTCTTATCCCAGCCCTTACCTCTGCACCTTCTACTAATAGATGTATAATGTGTCTTATCCCTGCCCTTACCTCTGTACCTTCTACTAATAGAGATGTAATGTGTCTTATCCCAGCCCTTACCTCTGCACCTTCTACTAATAGATGTATAATGTGTCTTATCCCAGCCCTTACCTCTGTACCTTCTACTAATAGAGATGTAATATGTCTTATCCCAGCCCTTACCTCTGCACCTTCTACTAACAGAGGTGTAATGTGTCTTATCCCATCCCTTACCTCTGTACCTTCTACTAATAGAGATGTAATGTGTCTTATCCCATCCCTTACCACTGCACCTTCTACTAATAGAGATGTCATGTGTATTATCCCATCCCTTACCTCTGCACCTTCTACTAATAGAGGTGTAATGTGTCTTATCCCAGCCCTTACCTCTGTACCTTCTACTAATAGAGATGTAATGTGTCTTATCCCAGCCCTTACCTCTGCACCTTCTTCTAATAGAGGTGTAATGTGTCTTATCCCATCCCTTACCTCTGCACCTCCTACTAATAGAGATGTAATGTGTCTTATCCCATCCCTTACCTCTGTACCTTCTACTAATAGAGGTGTAATGTGTCTTATCCCAGCCCTTACCTCTGCACCTTCTACTAATAGAGATGTAATGTGTCTTATCCCAGCCCTTACCTCTGTACCTTCTACTAATAGAGGTGTAATGTGTCTTATCCCAGCCCTTACCTCTGTACCTTCTACTAATAGAGGTGTAATGTGTCTTATCCCAGCCATTACCTCTGCACCTTCTACTAATAGAGGTGTGATGTGTCTTATCCCATCCCTTACCTCTGCACCTTCTACTAATAGAGATGTAATGTGTCTTATCCCAGCCCTTACCTCTGCACCTTCTACTAATAGTGGTGTGATGTGTCTTATCCCAGCCCTTACCTCTGCACCTTCTACTAATAGAGGTGTGATGTGTCTTATCCCAGCCCTTAACTCTGCACCTTCTACTAATAGAGGTGTAATGTGTCTTATCCCATCCCTTACCTCTGCACCTTCTACTAATAGAGGTATAAGGTGTCTTATCTCAGCCCTTACCTCTGCATCTTTTACTAATGGAGGTGTGATGTGTCTTATCCCACCCCTTACCTCTGCACCTTCTACTAATGGAGGTGTGATGTGTCTTATCGCATCCCTTGCCTCTGCACCTTCTACTGATAGAGATGTAATGTGTCTTATCCCAGCCCTTACCTCTGCACCTTCTACTAATAGAGGTGTAATGCGTCTAATCCCAGCCCTTACCTCTGCACCTTCTATTAATAGAGGTATAAGGTGTCTGATGCCAGCCCTTACCTATGCACCTTCGATTAATAGAGGTATAAGGTGTCTGATTCCAGCCCTTACCTCTGCACCTTCTACTAATGGAGGTGTGATGTGTCTTATCCCATCCCTTACCTCTGCACCTTCTACTAATGGAGGTGTGATGTGTCTTATTGCATCCCTTGCCTCTGCACCTTCTGCTAATAGAGGTGTAATGTGTCTTATTCCAACCCTTATCTCTGCACCTTCTACTAATAGTGGTGTAATGTGTCTTATCCCATCCCTTACCTCTGCACCTTCTACTAATAGAGGTGTGATGTGTTTTATCCCATCCCTTACCTCTGCACCTTCTACTAATGGAGGTGTGAGGTGTCTTATCGCATCCCTAACCTCTGCACCTTCTACTAATAGAGGTATAAGGTGTCTTATCTCAGCCTTTACCTCTGCACCTTCTACTAATAGAGGTGTAATGTGTCTTATCCCAGCCCTTACCTCTGCACCTTCTACTAATAGAGGTGTAATGTGTCTTATCCCAGCCTTTACCTCTGCACCTTCTACTAATGGAGGTGTGATGTGTCTTTTCGCATCCCTTACCTCTGCACCTTCTACTAATAGAGGTATAAGGTGTCTTATCTCAGCCCTTACCTCTGCATCTTCTACTAATGGAGGTGTGATGTGTCTTATCCCACCCATTACCTCTGCACCTTCTACTAATGGAGGAGTGATGTGTCTTATCGCATCCCTTTCCTCTGCACCTTCTACTGATAGAGATGTAATGTGTCTTATCCCAGCCCGTACCTCTGCACCTTCTACTAATAGAGGTGTAATGTGTCTTATCCCAGCCCTTACCTCTGTACCTTCTACTAATAGAGGTGTGATGTGTCTTATCCCATTCCTTATCTCTGCACCTTCTACTAATAGAGGTGTAATGTGTCTTATCCCATCCCTTACCTCTGCACCTTCTACTAATAGAAGTGTGATGTGTCTTATCCCATCCCTTACCTCTGCACCTTCTACTAATAGAGGTGTGATGTGTCTTATCCCATCCCTTACCTCTGCACCTTCTACTAATAGAGGCGTAATGTGTCTTATCCCATCCCTTACCTCTGTACCTTCTACTAATAGAGGTGTAATGTGTATTATCCCAGCCCTTACCTCTGCACCTTCTACTAATAGAGATGTAATGTGTCTTATTCCAGCCCTTACCTCTGCACCTTCTTCTAATAGAGGTGTAATGTGTCTTATCCCAGCCCTTACCTCTGCACCTTCTATTAAAAGAGGTGTAATGTGCCTTATCCCAGCCCCTACCTCTACACCTTCTACTAATAGAGATATAATGTGTCTTATCCCAGCCCTTACCTCTGCATCTTCTACTAATTGAGGTGTAATGTGTCTTATCCCATACCTGTGCATCTTCTACTAATAGAGGTGTAATGCGTCTTATCCCAGCCCTTAACTCTGTACCTTCTACTAATAGAGGTGTAATGTGTATTATCCCAGCCCTTACCTCTGCACCTTCTACTAATAGAGATGTAATGTGTCTTATCCCAGCCCTTACCTCTGCACCTTCTACTAATAGAGGTGTAATGTGTCTTATCCCATCCCTTACCTCTGCACCTTCTACTAATAGAGATGTAATGTGTCTTATCCCAGCCCTTACCTCTGTACCTTCTACTAATAGAGGTATAAGGTGTCTTATCCCAGCCCTTACCTCTGCATATTCTACTAATAGATGTTATGTGTCTTATCCCATCCCATACCTCTGTACCTTCTACAAATAGAGGTATAAGGTGTCTTATCCCAGCCCTTACCTCTGCACCTTCTACTAATAGAGATGTAATGTGTCTTATACCATCCCATACCTCTGTACCTTCTACTAATAGAGATGTAATGTGTCTTATCCCAGCCCTTACCTCTGCACCTTCTACTAATAGGTGTAATGTGTCTTATCCCAGCCCTTACCTCTGCACCTTCAACTAATAGAGATGTAATGTGTCTTATCCCAGCCCTTACCTCTGCACCTTCTACTAATAGAGGTGTAATGTGTCTTATCCCATCCCTTACCTCTGTATCTTCTACAAATAGAGGTATAAGGTGTCTTATCCCAGCCCTTACCTCTGCACCTTCTACTAATATAGGTGTGATGTGTATTATCCCATCCCTTACCTCTGTACCTTCTACTAATAGAGGTATAATGTGTCTTATCCCATCCCTTACCTCTGCACCTTCTACTAATAGAGGTGTAGTGTGTCTTATCCCATCCCTTACCTCTGCACCTTCTACTAATAGAGGTGTGATGTCTTATCCCAGCCCTTACCTCTGTACCTTCTACTAATAGAGATGTAATGAGTCTTATCCCATCCCTTACCTCTGCACCTTCTACTAATAGAGGTGTAATGTGTATTATCCCAGCCCTTACCTCTGCACCTTCTACTAATAGAGATGTAATGTGTCTTATCCCAGCCCTTACCTCTGCACCTCCTACTAATAGAGATGTAATGTGTCTTATCCCAGCCCTTACCTCTGCACCTTCTACTAATAGAGGTGTATGTGTCTTATCCCATCCCTTACCTCTGCACCTTCTACTAATGGAGGTGTGATGTGTCTTATCGCATCCCTTTCCTCTGCACCTTCTACTGATAGAGGTGTAATGTGTCTTATCCCATCCCATAGCTCTGCACCCTCTACTAATAGAGGTGTAATGTGTCTTATCCCATCCCTTACCTCTGCACCTTCTACTAATAGAGGTGTGATGTCTTATCCCATCCCTTACCTCTGCACCTTCTACTAATAGAGGTGTAATGTGTCTTATCCCAGCCCTTACCTCTGTACCTTCTACTAATAGAGGTGTAATGTGTCTTATCCCATCCCTTACCTCTGCACCTTCTACTAATAGAGATGTAATGTGTCTTATCCCATCCCTTACCTCTGCACCATCTACTAATAGAGGTGTGATGTGTCTTATCCCAGCCCTTACCTCTGCACCTTCTACTAATAGATGTATAATGTGTCTTATCCCTGCCCTTACCTCTGTACCTTCTACTAATAGAGATGTAATGTGTCTTATCCCAGCCCTTACCTCTGCACCTTCTACTAATAGATGTATAATGTGTCTTATCCCAGCCCTTACCTCTGTACCTTCTACTAATAGAGATGTAATGTGTCTTATCCCAGCCCTTACCTCTGCACCTTCTACTAATAGAGGTGTAATGTGTCTTATCCCATCCCTTACCTCTGTACCTTCTACTAATAGAGATGTAATGTGTCTTATCCCATCCCTTACCACTGCACCTTCTACTAATAGAGATGTCATGTGTATTATCCCATCCCTTACCTCTGCACCTTCTACTAATAGAGATGTAATGTGTCTTATCCCAGCCCTTACCTCTGTACCTTCTACTAATAGAGATGTAATGTGTCTTATCCCAGCCCTTACCTCTGCACCTTCTTCTAATAGAGGTGTAATGTGTCTTATCCCATCCCTTACCTCTGCACCTCCTACTAATAGAGATGTAATGTGTCTTATCCCATCCCTTACCTCTGTACCTTCTACTAATAGAGGAGTAATGTGTCTTATCCCAGCCCTTACCTCTGCACCTTCTACTAATAGAGATGTAATGTGTCTTATCCCAGCCCTTACCTCTGTACCTTCTACTAATAGAGGTGTAATGTGTCTTATCCCAGCCCTTACCTCTGTACCTTCTACTAATAGAGGTGTAATGTGTCTTATCCCAGCCATTACCTCTGCACCTTCTACTAATAGAGGTGTGATGTGTCTTATCCCATCCCTTACCTCTGCACCTTAAACTAATAGAGATGTAATGTGTCTTATCCCAGCCCTTACCTCTGCACCTTCTACTAATAGTGGTGTGATGTGTCTTATCCCAGCCCTTACCTCTGCACCTTCTACTAATAGAGGTGTGATGTGTCTTATCCCAGCCCTTAACTCTGCACCTTCTACTAATAGAGGTGTAATGTGTCTTATCCCATCCCTTACCTCTGCACCTTCTACTAATAGAGGTGTAATGTGTCTTATCCCAGCCCTTACCTCTGCACCTCCTACTAATAGAGGTGTAATGTGTCGTTATCCCATCCCTTACCTCTGCACCTTTTACTAATAGAGGTGTGATGTGTCTTATCCCATCCCTTACCTCTGCACCTTCTACTAATAGAGATGTAATGTGTCTTATCCCATCCCTTACCTCTGCACCTTCTACTAATGGAGGTGTGAGGTGTCTTATCGCATCCCTTACCTCTGCACCTTCTACTAATAGAGGTATAAGGTGTCTTATCTCAGCCCTTACCTCTGCATCTTCTACTAATGGAGGTGTGATGTGTCTTATCCCACCCCTTACCTCTGCACCTTCTACTAATGGAGGTGTGATGTGTCTTATCGCATCCCTTGCCTCTGCACCTTCTACTGATAGAGATGTAATGTGTCTTATCCCAGCCCTTACCTCTGCACCTTCTACTAATAGAGGTGTAATGTGTCTTATCCCAGCCCTTACCTCTGCACCTTCTATTAATAGAGGTATAAGGTGTCTGATGCCAGCCCTTACCTATGCACCTTCGATTAATAGAGGTATAAGGTGTCTGATTCCAGCCCTTACCTCTGCACCTTCTACTAATGGAGGTGTGATGTGTCTTATCCCATCCCTTACCTCTGCACCTTCTACTAATGGAGGTGTGATGTGTCTTATCGCATCCCTTGCCTCTGCACCTTCTGCTAATAGAGGTGTAATGTGTCTTATTCCAACCCTTATCTCTGCACCTTCTACTAATAGTGGTGTAATGTGTCTTATCCCATCCCTTACCTCTGCACCTTCTACTAATAGAGGTGTGATGTGTTTTATCCCATCCCTTACCTCTGCACCTTCTACTAATGGAGGTGTGAGGTGTCTTATCGCATCCCTAACCTCTGCACCTTCTACTAATAGAAGTGTGATGTGTCTTATCCCAGCCCTTACCTCTGCACCTCCTACTAATAGAGATGTAATGTGTCTTATCCCAGCCCTTACCTCTGCACCTTCTACTAATAGAGGTGTAATGTGTCTTATCCCATCCCTTACCTCTGCACCTTCTACTAATAGACATGTAATGTGTCTTATCCCAGCCCTTACCTCTGTACCTTCTACTAATAGAGGTATAAGGTGTCTTATCCCAGCCCTTACCTCTGCATATTCTACTAATAGATGTTATGTGTCTTATCCCATCCCATACCTCTGTACCTTCTACAAATAGAGGTATAAGGTGTCTTATCCCAGCCCTTACCTCTGCATCTTCTACTAATAGATGTAATGTGTCTTATACCATCCCATACCTCTGTACCTTCTACTAATAGAGATGTAATGTGTCTTATCCCAGCCCTTACCTCTGCACCTTCTACTAATAGGTGTAATGTGTCTTATCCCAGCCCTTACCTCTGCACCTTCAACTAATAGAGATGTAATGTGTCTTATCCCAGCCCTTACCTCTGCACGTTCTACTAATAGAGGTGTAATGTGTCTTATCCCATCCCTTACCTCTGCACCTTCTACTAATAGAGATGTAATGTGTCTTATCCCAGCCCTTACCTCTGTACCTTCTACTAATAGAGGTATAAGGTGTCTTATAACAGCCCTTACCTCTGCATCTTCTACTAATAGATGTAATGTGTCTTATCCCATCCCTTACCTCTACACCTTCAACTAATAGAGGTGTGATGTGTCTTATCCCAGCCCTTACCTCTGCACCTTCTATTAATAGAGGTGTAATGTGTCTTATCCCAGCCCTTACCTCTACACCTTCTACTAATAGAGATGTAATGTGTCTTATCCCAGCCCTTACCTCTGCATCTTCTACTAATAGAGGTGTAATGTGTCTTATCCCATCCCATACCTCTGCATCTTCTACTAATAGAGGTGTAATGTGTCTTATCTCATCCCTTACCTCTGCACCTTCTACTAATAGAGGTGTAATGTGTCTTATCCCAGTCCTTACCTCTGTACCTTCTACTAATAGAGGTGTAATGTGTCTTATCCCAGCCGTTACCTCTGCACCTTCTATTAATAGAGGTGTTATGTGTCTTATCCCAGCCCTTACCTCTACACCATCTACTAATAGAGATATAATGTGTCTTATCCCAGCCCTTACCTCTGCATCTTCTACTAATAGAGGTGTAATGTGTCTTATCCCATCCCATACCTCTGCATCTTCTACTAATAGAGGTGTAATGTGTCTTATCCCAGCCCTTACCTCTGTACCTTCTACTAATAGAGGTGTAATGTGTATTATCCCAGCCCTTACCTCTGCACCTTCTACTAATAGAGATGTAATGTGTCTTATCCCATCCCTTACCGCTGCACCTTCTACTAATAGAGATGTAATGTGTCTTATCCCATCCCTTACCTCTGCACCTTCTACTAATAGAGGTGTAATGTGTCTTATCCCAGCCCTTACCTCTGTACCTTCTACTAATAGAGGTGTAATGTGTCTTATCCCAGCCACTACCTCTGCACCTTCTACTAATAGAGGTGATATGTGTCTTATCCCATCCCTTACCTCTGCACCTTTTACTAATAGAGGTGTGATGTGTCTTATCCCATCCCTTACCTCTGCACCTTCTACTAATAGAGATGTAATGTGTCTTATCCCATCCCTTACCTCTGCACCTTCTACTAATGGAGGTGTGAGGTGTCTTATCGCATCCCTTTCCTCTGCACCTTCTACTAAAAGAGGTATAAGGTGTCTTATCTCAGCCCTTACCTTTGCATCTTCTACTAATGGAGGTGTGATGTGTCTTATCCCACCCCTTACCTCTGCACCTTCTACTAATGGAGGTGTGATGTGTCTTATCGCATCCCTTGCCTCTGCACCTTCTACTGATAGAGATGTAATGTGTCTTATCCCAGCCCTTACCTCTGCACCTTCTACTAATAGAGGTGTAATGTGTCTTATCCCAGCCCTTACCTCTGCACCTTCTATTAATAGAGGTATAAGGTATCTGATGCCAGCCCTTACCTATGCACCTTCGATTAATAGAGGTATAAGGTGTCTGATTCCAGCCCTTACCTCTGCACCTTCTACTAATGGAGGTGTGATGTGTCTTATCCCATCCCTTACCGCTGCACCTTCTACTAATGGAGGTGTGATGTGTCTTATCGCATCCCTTGCCTCTGCACCTTCTGCTAATAGAGGTGTAATGTGTCTTATTCCAACCCTTATCTCTGCACCTTCTACTAATAGTGGTGTAATGTGTCTTATCCCAGCCCTTACCTCTGCACCTTCTACTAATGGAGGTGTGAGGTGTCTTATCGCATCCCTAACCTCTGCACCTTCTACTAATAGAGGTATAAGGTGTCTTATCTCAGCCCTTACCTCTGCATCTTCTACTAATGGAGGTGTGATGTGTCTTATCCCACCCCTTACCTCTGCACCTTCTACTAATGGAGGTGTGATGTGTCTTATCGCATTCCTTTCCTCTGCACCTTCTACTGATAGAGATGTAATGTGTCTTATCCCAGCCCATACCTCTGCACCTTCTACTAATAGAGGTGTAATGTGTCTTATCCCAGCCCTTACCTCTGCACCTTCTACTAATAGAAGTGTGATGTGTCTTATCCCATCCCTTACCTCTGCACCTTCTACTAATAGAGGTGTGATGTGTCTTATCCCATCCCTTACCTCTGCACCTTCTACTAATAGAGGTGTAATGTGTATTATCCCAGCCCTTACCTCTGCACCTTCTACTAATAGAGATGTAATGTGTCTTATTCCAGCCCTTACCTCTGCACCTTCTTCTAATAGAGGTGTAATGTGTCTTATCCCAGCCCTTACCTCTGCACCTTCTATTAAAAGAGGTGTAATGTGTCTTATCCCAGCCCTTACCTCTACACCTTCTACTAATAGAGATATAATGTGTCTTATCCCAGCCCTTACCTCTGCATCTTCTACTAATAGAGGTGTAATGTGTCTTATCCCATACCTCTGCATCTTCTACTAATAGAGGTGTGATGCGTCTTATCCCAGCCCTTAACTCTGTACCTTCTACTAATAGAGGTGTAATGTGTATTATCCCAGCCCTTACCTCTGCACCTTCTACTAATAGAGATGTAATGTGTCTTATCCCATCCCTTACCGCTGCACCTTCTACTAATAGAGATGTAATGTGTCTTATCCCATCCCTTACCTCTGCACCTTCTACTAATAGAGGTGTAATGTGTCTTATCCCATCCCTTACCTCTGCACCTTCTACTAATAGAGGTGTGATGTCTTATCCCAGCCCTTACCTCTGTACCTTCTACTAATAGAGATGTAATGAGTCTTATCCCATCCCTTACCTCTGCACCTTCTACTAATAGAGGTGTAATATGTATTATCCCAGCCCTTACCTCTGCACCTTCTACTAATAGAGATGTAATGTGTCTTATCCCAGCCCTTACCTCTGCACCTTCTACTAATAGAGGTGTAATGTGTCTTATCCCATCCCTTACCTCTGCACCTTCTACTAATAGAGATGTAATGTGTCTTATCCCAGCCCTTACCTCTGTACCTTCTACTAATAGAGGTATAAGGTGTCTTATCCCAGCCCTTACATCTGCATATTCTACTAATAGATGTTATGTGTCTTATCCCATCCCATACCTCTGTACCTTCTACAAATAGAGGTATAAGGTGTCTTATCCCAGCCCTTACCTCTGCATCTTCTACTAATAGATGTAATGTGTCTTATACCATCCCATACCTCTGTACCTTCTACTAATAGAGATGTAATGTGTCTTATCCCAGCCCTTACCTCTGCACCTTCTACTAATAGGTGTAATGTGTCTTATCCCAGCCCTTACCTCTGCACCTTCAACTAATAGAGATGTAATGTGTCTTATCCCAGCCCTTACCTCTGCACCTTCAACTAATAGAGGTGTAATGTGTCTCATCCCATCCCTTACCTCTGCACCTTCTACTAATAGAGATGTAATGTGTCTTATCCCAGCCCTTACCTCTGTACCTTCTACTAATAGAGGTATAAGGTGTCTTATCCCAGCCCTTACCTCTGTACCTTCTACTAATAGAGGTGTAATATGTATTATCCCAGCCCTTACCTCTGCACCTTCTACTAATAGAGATGTAATGTGTCTTATCCCATCCCTTACCGCTGCACCTTCTACTAATAGAGATGTAATGTGTCTTATCCCATCCCTTACCTCTGCACCTTCTACTAATAGAGGAGTAATGTGTCTTATCCCATCCCTTACCTCTGCACCTTCTACTAATAGAGGTGTGATGTCTTATCCCAGCCCTTACCTCTGCACCTTCTATTAATAGAGGTGTAATGTGTTTTATCCCAGCCCTTATCTCTACACCTTCTACTAATAGAGATGTAATGTGTCTTATCCCAGCCCTTACCTCTGCATCTTCTACTAATAGAGGTGTAATGTGTCTTATCCCAACCCATACCTCTGCATCTTCTACTAATAGAGGTGTAATGTGTCTTATCTCATCCCTTACCTCTGCACCTTCTACTTATAGAGGTGTAATGTGTCTTATCCCAGTCCTTACCTCTGTACCTTCTACTAATAGAGGTGTAATGTGTCTTATCCCAGCCCTTACCTCTGCACCTTCTATTAATAGAGGTGTAATGTGTCTTATCCCAGCCCTTACCTCTACACCTTCTACTAATAGAGATATAATGTGTCTTATCCCAGCCCTTACCTCTGCATCTTCTACTAATAGAGGTGTAATGTGTCTTATCCCATCCCATACCTCTGCATCTTCTACTAATAGAGGTGTAATGTGTCTTATCCCAGCCCTTACCTCTGTACCTTCTACTAATAGAGGTGTAATGTGTATTATCCCAGCCCTTACCTCTGCAACTTCTACTAATAGAGATGTAATGTGTCTTATCCCATCCCTTACCGCTGCACCTTCTACTAATAGAGATGTAATGTGTCTTATCCCATCCCTTACCTCTGCACCTTCTACTAATAGAGGAGTAATGTGTCTTATCCCTTCCCTTACCTCTACACCTTCTACTAATAGAGGTGTGATGTCTTATCCCAGCCCTTACCTCTGTACCTTCTACTAATAGAGATGTAATGTGTCTTATCCCATCCCTTACCTCTGCACCTTCTACTAATAGAGGTGTAATGTGTATTATCCCAGCCCTTACCTCTGCACCTTCTACTAATAGAGATGTAATGTGTCTTATCCCATCCCTTACCTCTGCACCTTCTACTAATAGAGATGTAATGTGTCTTATCCCATCCCTTACCTCTGCACCTTCTACTAATAGAGGTGTAATGTGTCTTATCCCAGCCCTTACCTCTGCACCTCCTACTAATAGAGATGTAATGTGTCTTATCCCAGCCCCTACCTCTGCACCTTCTACTAATAGAGGTGTAATGTGTCTTATCCCATCCCTTACCTCTGCACCTTCTACTAATAGAGATGTAATGTGTCTTATCCCAGCCCTTACCTCTGTACCTTCTACTAATAGAGGTATAAGGTGTCTTATCCCAGCCCTTACCTCTGCATCTTCTATTAATAGATGTAATGTGTCTTATCCCATCCCATACCTCTATACCTTCTACAAATAGAGGTATAATGTGTCTTATCCCAGCCCTTACCTCTGCACCTTCTACTAATATAGGTGTGATGTGTCTTATCCCATCCCTTACCTCTGTACCTTCTACTAATAGAGGTATAATGTGTCTTATACCATCCCATACCTCTGCATATTCTACTAATAGAGGTGTAATGTGTCTTATCCCAGCCCTTACCTCTGTACCTTCTACTAATAGAGGTGTAATGTGTATTATCCCAGCCCTTACCTCTGCACCTTCTACTAATAGAGATGTAATGTGTCTTATCCCATCCTTTACCGCTGCACCATCTACTAATAGAGATGTAATGTGTCTTATCCCATCCCTTACCTCTGCACCTTCTACTAATAGAGGAGTAATGTGTCTTATCCCTTCCCTTACCTCTGCACCTTCTACTAATAGAGGTGTGATGTCTTATCCCAGCCCTTACCTCTGTACCTTCTACTAATAGAGATGTAATGTGTCTTATCCCATCCCTTACCTCTGCACCTTCTACTAATAGAGGTGCAATGTGTATTATCCCAGCCCTTACCTCTGCACCTTCTACTAATAGAGATGTAATGTGTCTTATCCCATCCCTTACCTCTGCACCTTCTACTAAGAGAGATGTAATGTGTCTTATCCCATCCCTTACCTCTGCACCTTCTACTAATAGAGGTGTAATGTGTCTTATCCCGGCCCTTACCTCTGTACCTTCTACTAATAGAGGTATAAGGTGTCTTATCCCAGCCCTTACCTCTGCATCTTCTATTAATAGATGTAATGTGTCTTATCCCATCCCATACCTCTATACCTTCTACAAATAGAGGTATAATGTGTCTTATCCCAGCCCTTACCTCTGCACCTTCTACTAATATAGGTGTGATGTGTCTTATCCATCCCTTACCTCTGTACCTTCTACTAATAGAGGTATAATGTGTCTTATCCCATCCCTTACCTCTGCACCTTCTACTAATAGAGGTGTGATGTCTTATCCCAGCCCTTACCTCTGTACCTTCTACTAATAGAGATGTAATGTGTCTTATTCCCATCCCTTACCTCTGCACCTTCTACTAATAGAGGTGTAATGTGTATTATCCCAGCCCTTACCTCTGCACCTTCTACTAATAGAGATGTAATGGGTCTTATCCCATCCCTTACCTCTGCACCTTCTACTAATAGAGATGTAATGTGTCTTATCCCATCCCTTACCACTGCACCTTCTACTAATAGAGGTGTAATGTGTCTTATCCCAGCCCTTACCTCTGCACCTCCTACTAATAGAGATGTAATGTGTCTTATCCCAGGCCCTTACCTCTGCACCTTCTACTAATAGAGGTGTAATGTGTCTTATCCATCCCCTTACCTCTGCAACCTTCTACTAATAGAGATGTAATGTGTCTTATCCCCAGCCCTTACCTCTGTACCTTCTACTAATAGAAGGTATAAGGTGTCTTATCCCAGCCCTAACCTCTGCATCTTCTACTAATAGATGTAATGTGTCTTATACCATCCCCATACCTCTGTACCTTCTACTAATAGAGATGTAATGTGTCTTATCCCAGCCCTTACCTCTGCATCTTCTACTAATAGATGTAATGTGTCTTATCCCATCCCTTACCACTGTACCTTCTACTAATAGAGGTGTGATGTGTCTTATCCCAGCCCTTACCCTCTGCACCTTCTATTAATAGAGGTGTAGTGTGTATATTATCCCAGCCCTTACCTCTACACCTTCTACTAATAGAGATGTAATGTGTCTTATCCCAGCCCTTACCTCTGCACCTTCTACTAATAGAGGAGTAATGTGTCCTTATCCCTTCCCTTACCCTCTGCACCTTCTACTAATAGAGGTGTGATGTCTTATCCCAGCCCTTACCTCTGTACCTTCTACTAATAGAGATGTAATGTGTCTTATCCCATCCCTTACCTCTGCACCTTCTACTAATAGAGGTGTAATGTGTATTATCCCAGCCCTTACCTCTGCACCTTCTACTAATAGAGATGTAATGTGTCTTATCCCATCCCTTACCTCTGCACCTTCTACTAAGAGAGATGTAATGTGTCTTATCCCATCTCTTACCTCTGCACCTTCTACTAATAGAGGTGTAATGTGTCTTATCCCAGCCCTTACCTCTGCACCTCCTCCTAATAGAGATGTAATGTGTCTTATCCCAGCCCCTACCTCTGCACCATTCTACTAATAGAGGTGTAATGTGTCTTATCCCATCCCTTACCTCTGCACCTTCTACTAATAGAGATGTAATGTGTCTTATCCCAGCCCTTACCTCTGTACCTTCTACTAATAGAGGTATAAGGTGTCTTATCCAGCCCTTACCTCTGCATCTTCTATTAATAGATGTAATGTGTCTTATCCCATCCCATACCTCTATACCTTCTACAAATAGAGGTATAATGTGTCTTATCCCAGCCCTTACCTCTGCACCTTCTACTAATATAGGTGTGATGTGTCTTATCCCATCCCTTACCTCTGTACCTTCTACTAATAGAGGTATAATGTGTCTTATCCCATCCCTTACCTCTGCACCTTCTACAAATAGAGATGTAATGTGTCTTATCCCAGCCCTTACCTCTGCACCTTCTACTAATAGAAGTGTGATTGTCTTATCCCAGCCCTTACCTCTGTACCTTCTACTAATAGAGATGTAATGTGTCTTATCCCATCCCTTACCTCTGCACCCTTCTACTAATAGAGGTGTAATGTGTATTATCCCAGCCCTTACCTCTGCACCTTCTACTAATAGAGATGTAATGTGTCTTATTCCCATCCCTTACCTCTGCACCTTCTACTAATAGAGGTATAAGGTGTCTTATCCCAGCCCTTAACCTCTGCATCTTCTACTAATAGATGTAATGTGTCTTATCCCATCCCTTACCTCTGTACCTTCTACTAATAGAGGTGTGATGTGTCTTATCCCAGCCCTTACCTCTGCACCTTCTAGTAATAGAGGTGTAATGTGGTCTTATCCCAGCCCTTACCTCTACACCTGCTACTAATAGAGATGTAATGTGTCTTATCCCAGCCCTTACCTCTGCATCTTCTACTACTAGATGTGTAATGTGTCTTATCCCATCCCATACCTCTGCATCTTCTACTAATAGAGGTGTAATGTGTCTTATCTCATCCCTTACCTCTGCACCTTCTACTAATAGAGGTGTAATGTGTCTTATCCCAGCCCTTACCTCTGCACCTTCTATTAATAGAGGTGTAATGTGTCTTATCCCAGCCCTTACCTCTACACCTTCTACTAATAGAGATATAATGTGTCTTATCCCAGCCCTTACCTCTGCATCTTCTACTAATAGAGGTGTAATGTGTCTTATCCCATCCCATACCTCTGCATCTTCTACTAATAGAGGTGTAATGTGTCTTATCCCATCCCTTACCTCTGCACCTTCTACTAATAGAGGTGTGATGTCTTATCCCAGCCCTTACCTCTGTACCTTCTACTAATAGAGATGTAATGTGTCCTTATATCCCATCCCTTACCTCTGCACCTTCTACTAATAGAGGTGTAATGTGTATTATCCCAGCCCTTACCTCTGCACCTTCTACTAATAGAGATGTAATGGGTCTTAATCCCATCCCTTACCTCTGCACCTTCTACTAATAGAGACTGTATAGTGTCTTATC
>NW_026968162.1:0-121679 GCF_028390025.1 Pseudophryne corroboree | reverse complement strand
TTCGTTCTGGTGATCGAGTGTGATGACAGGAAGTGGGTGTTTTCTGGGCGGAAACTGTCCGTTTTATGGGAGTGTGCGAAAAAACGCTACCGTTTCTGGGAAAAACGCGGGAGTGGCTGGAGAAACGGAGGAGTGTCTGGTGCGAACGCTGGGTGTGTTTGTGACGTCAAACCAGGAACGACAAGCACTGAACTGATCGCAGATGCCGAGTAAGTCTCGAGCTACTCAGAAACTGCTAAGAAGTGTCTATTCGCAATTCTGCTAATCTTTCGTTCGCAATTTTGATAAGCTAAGATCACTCCCAGTAGGCGGCGGCTTAGCGTGTGCAATGCTGCTAAAGCAGCTTGCAAGCGAACAACTCGGAATGAGGGCCACGAGCGAACAACTCGGAATGAGGGCCTATATCGTTTGTTCTGGAGTTCAAGGAAACTTGGACGACCATCACGTTGTTTGCACTCTGTCTAGTGTGTACCGTGCTTTTCTTCACTTGCTGCCTAATATAGCCCATCCCTTGGCAGGTGTCAGTGTAATCGCTGTTATTCACGTCACCGGTCAGTGGTATTAATGTTATGGCTGATTGGTACTTTTATGTCTATTCGTAAGCTGCAGGTTTCTGGGTAAGCGGGTGATCTCCTTCTGAAATAGAACCCTCGTACCAAATTCACCCAGCAAATAGTATTCAGCCTTTCAGTCTTTGGGTAACCAATAAAAAATGATTTATAAAAAATGTTTTAAAACTCCCTTAATAGTAATACAGCTCTCTGCTGAGGATCACTTCTGATTACAAAACACCCAACGCGTCTCGTCAATATGCCGACTTCATCAGGGGTGTCGGGTTACTATCCTGATATCTCCACTTTTTCAGCAGCCGCCAGAGGTTGTATGCCTCATGTAGTAACAGATGGCTTTTATTGTCCTGATAACTCCTGTTTTTCTGCAGCTTCAGGTATATATATAGCAAATACACATGAATTAATTTCACTGAATGGTCCAGTGACATGGTGTCTTTCAAATATCCGCCATACAATGACACAGCGGTCTTTGCAGCAATCCCTCTGCGTCTGATTGTGTGTCCTGGACTCTTTCCAACTAGTATATATATATATATATATTTATTATATATATATATATAATATAGATGAGACAATTTATATTTGCAGCCGTTTTATATCCCAGCTGGGACTCACGCGATCGGGATGAGTTGAGTATAAAGACAATCTTTATTTTATGTTGGCTGATTTAGAGCATAATCGGAGGACATTTCCATGCTTTTGATATATTAGCAGTAATGAAGAATCCATCTGGAGCTGAATTATTATGGTATAAAAGCTGAATAATGGATCTTCTAGATATACTGTGGAGAGGCAGAGGGTGGCTTGAGTGGCAATTGGAACATCTCTCCTGAGCAGATCTCATATTAATGCGATAATACATCCCTGCCGTATTCATCCAGTCTCTGTATATTGTCCTGAATTATTGTCAGATTATGGCTCTGCAGGTTACGCCGCCCTCTGCGCCTCCAGCGCCTGTTACTACTGCAATCTGTGTTATACTGTCGTTTCTTAAGGCTAATTATTATTTATTTGTTAATTCCTTAGTCCCTAGTTGATAATAGGGTGACAGTGTCACCTTGTGATGGGGAAGAAGGGTTGGGGGGATCTGGGTGATACACACAGAGGAATGCGGGGGTGCTGGGTCCAGGTAACCCGGGTCTGGTGCAATGAGAGCAATCCGTTCTCGTCCTCCGCTCCTGTAAGTAAATCAATAGAGGGGAATTTTGGATTTCCAGGTTTCGGGGAAGATGCACCAGTACAGTAGCTGCACCATGTAATAGTATTCTTGTACAACGTGGCCATAATTACTGTTCAGGACAGTGTGCAGCTCTGTCGTAATCAGCGTATTGCCGGCACTTATATAAGTGTATCGCAACTTCTCCACACTTATCACTGCTTCATAAATAGACCCCAATGCTCTACACTCTCTCTCTCTCTCTCTCTCTCTCTCTCTCACTCTCTCTCTCTCTCTCATTTTCTCCTTCCTCTCTCTCATCTTCGCATTCCTCTCCTCTATCTCTTCTCATTCTCTCTCTCCTTCTCTTTCTCTCGCGCTCTCCTCTCTCGTCCTCTCTTTCCCTCTCCTCCTCCTCTCTCCTCTCTCCTCTCTCTCCTTCACTCTCTCCCCCTCTCCCCCTTCTCTCTCCCCTCTCTCACCTTCTCTCTCGCCCTCTCACTTCTCTCTTCCGTCTATCTCTTCCTCTCTCCCTTCCTCTCTCTCCCTTCTCTCACTCTCTTCTTTTTTTCCCTTTCTCTCTCCCCTCTCTCTCCTCTCTCTTCGTTCTTTCTCTCCTGTTCTCTCTCCCTCTCCCGCTCCTCGTTCCTTCTCTCTCCTCTCCTTCTCTTCCCTCCTCTCCTCTCTCTCTCCTCTCTCTCTCTACCTCTCTCTCTCTTCTCTCTGTCTTCTCTCTCCTCTCCCTCCTTCACTCTACTTATCTCCTTCTCTCTCTCTCTCTCCTCTCTCTTTCCTTCTCTCTCTCTCTCTCTCTCTCTCTCTCTCTCTCTCTCTCTCTCTCTCTCCTCTTTCCCCTTCTCTCCCCCTCTCTCTCCTTCTCTCTCTCCTCTCTTCCTTCTTCTCTCTCTTCCTTTCCTTCGCTCTCTCCTTCTCCCTCTCTCCTCTCTCTCCTCTTCCCCCTTCTCTCTCCCCCTCTCTCTCCTCTTTCTCTCTCTCTCCTCTCTCTTTCCTTCTTTCTCTCTCCTTTTCTCTCTCCCTCTCTCCTCCCTCTCTCTCCCTCTCTCTCCCTCTCTCTCCTCTCTCCTCCCTCTTTCTCCCTCTCTCTCCCTTTCTCTCTCTCTCCCTCTCTCTCTCTCCTTCTCTTTCTCCCTCTCTCCTCTCTCTCCTCTTTTCCCTCTCTTTCCTCTCTCTCTATCCTTATCCCCCCTTTCTCTCTCTCCTCTCCCTTCCTCTCTCTCTCTCCTCTCTCTCCCTCTCCTCCCCTCTCTCTCCTCTTCCTCCTCTCTCTCTCGTCCACTCTCTCTCCTCTCCCTTTCTCTCTCTCTCTCTCTCTCTCTCGTTCTCTCTCTCTCCTCTCCCTTTCTCTCTCTCCTATCTCTCTCTCTCTCTCTCTCTCTCTCTCTCTCTCTCTCTCTCCTCTTTCCCCTTCTCTCTCCCCCTCTCTCTCCTTCTCTCTCTCCTCTCTTTCCTTCTTTCTCTCTCTCCTTTTCGCTCTCTCCTTCTCCTCTCTCCTCTCTCTCCTCTTCCCCCTTCTCTCTCCCCCTCTCTCTCTCTCTTTCTCTCTCTCTCTCCTCTCTCTTTCCTTCTTTCTCTCTCCTTTTCTCTCTCCCTCTCTCCTCCTCTCTCTCCCTCTCTCTCTCTCCTTCTCTCTCCTCTCCTCTTTCTCCCTCTCTCTCCCCTTCTCTCTCTCTCTCTCTCTCTCTCTCTCTCTCTCTCTCTCTCTCCTTCTCTTTCTCCCTCTCTCCTCTCTCTCCTCTTTTTCTCTCTCTCTCTCTCCCCTTCTCTCTCTCTCTCCTATCCCCCCTTTCTCTCTCTCCTCTCCCTTCCTCTCTCTCTCCTCTCTCTCCCTCTCTCCCCTCTCTCCCTCTCCTCCTCTCTCTCTCCACTCTCTCTCCTCTCCCTTTCTCTCTCTCTCTCTCTCTCCTCTCTCTCTCTCTCTCTCTCGTTCTCTCTCTCTCCTCTCCCTTTCTCTCTCTCCTATCTCTCTCTCTCTCTCTCTCTCTTTTTACATACTGTATATAAATATTACTAATAACCAGCAAGAGCCTTGGGATGACTGATAATGATCCTATCCTCTTCTATCTCAGACCACTTCCAGCTCCTTGTAATCTTCTGCAGGAGGAACATTTCCATAGCGCTGTGCAATATTGTATTTCTGTTATTGCCAGGCTTTGTATAATGCTTATCATGTTTAGTCAGCTGGCTAGCTCCGAGCCATTGTGGGACTACTACATGCAGCCTCAGCTGGCAGGGATTGCTGTGACTTGTAGTTCCACCTCATGGCGGCTCTGTGAATAATGCTAGCGTGTTGCGAAGTCTCACCTTCAATTTGTTTTTTGTCTTTTTCAGCTGCAGGAACAGACCCAGTCACCCTGTTGCTGCCTCCTCCTCGTGTCTGAGGACACTCACCAGCTGTTCTGCCAGGTGAGTGCACCCTTGGGCTCCCTGCAGCACCACATGAAGCGCGGCAGCGTCACAGACTGGCACACACGTGGCAGGAAGCTCCGCAGTTACACCAGCGTACCTTCTATCAGAGAGATACTGTATGCTGTATTTTGGAGATAATAAGCCTTGCCCTGATACACATAACCCCCCCCCCCCCCTTCCCCCAGATCACCTCAAACTGGCCTCCAAAAGGGCCACACAAAGCAGAATGTACAGAAACCTTTCCATAAAGGAGTGAGGGGCCCTGCTCGTGCCAGAGTTACCATACCAGAGTACTACAGTAATAATGGGGGCAGTGGGAAACAATGCGGGTGGACTTGGGGTGGGCCAAGTTAGGGAAGTGTGATGTTTTTTGGAGGTTGGAGGAGAATCTGGTCTCACAGGGCAGGGTGTTCCAAAGGTGAGGAACACTGCTGAAAGCGGGAGAGTGGTGATAAGAGGCAGAGGATGGGGGGGCAGGGGGAGTTATTGAGTGTGTTGTATATGGGGTAAATGGTCTGGAGTATATTCTGGAGAGGATGTGGAAACAGCAGAGGGCTTTGCAGAAAGGTGAAGTAGAAGAGGAACATCAGCAGAGGAACATTGTATGTGATGCCGCATTCAGGACAGAGGGGGGACAGGCAGGTCAGAGAAGACGTTTGCAGTAATCTAGGTGGAAGATTATCAAGACGTACAGTATATGAGGAATGGGTGAACCTCTGGGCGGCAGGATTTATCTTTAAATATAAATTGCAGTAGAGTCCCTTTTATGCAGTATTGTCACTATGCTCAGCTGCTACAAGACGTCACCTCCTCGCTTCAAGGTGCCCAGGTCACATTCGGTCTCCTCTAGCCGTAATCCGACTGAGGTTTGTATGTTATGTAGGGGGTTTGCTCAATTTAAAAAGAAAATAAAGAAAATAGTCAGCAATGGGCCGGAACCGCCTTCCTGATTTTATCCATGGGAAGTAATGACCTGCAGGACTAGAGGACCAATATAAACAAATGCGAAAATAAAATAGCCGTCTTTACGTTTTTCCCCAAGTCCAATACTGCTCACATCAGGCCTGGTCTTCTGGGGGGGGGGGGGGGGGGGGGGTGCGGGTGCGGGCTCCAGCACACCTACAGAGTAGCGTTGGGCAGCGCTGGACCCCTCCAGGCACCGGTGGCCAACGGGCAGCAGCAAATAAAACTAATTGAATATAGTTCAACCACCGGCAGTCCGTGAACACTCATTACACAGGATCCTCATGTCACTGAATAGAGAAGAAATCAGGTAATAGGACAAAGGGAATCAATTTCTCCACAATGTAAATGAGAGAGACAGATTTCTGCTTTATATGTTAATACTACAAGAATGAAAAGTGCGGAACGCACTGCGCTGCATCCAGTAGCAGCAACGTCAAGGTCTCCTGGGCTCCAGGGAACGCGGCACCATTGTGGGCGCTTTTTTTTATTTTTTTATTAAAGGCTTACATTTTCAAGAGGAATTAAATGAAAGAATGAAGATAAATGATCCAAGTGTAATTAAAGTTCTTACAGGCGCTGTGACTCATTATTCCTTGCAAAGCGCGCAGTTTCCGTCTGAAGCTGGCGGACTGAGCGCCTTGATCTCCCGCTTGATAAAAGTTACACGGCTTCCCATTCATACAAGAGATGAGTCCGCTCTGTTAGGTGGCAGGTCTGCATTCACTGACAAATTACATTTAAATGTCTTTTTATGTTATTATTGTAAATGGGGCCAATGAAATTGCTGCAGCCACAGTGCACTGGTGGGAAAAGGTGTATTAGAACATTCCTGGCGGGATTCACGTGTATTACACTGCCACTGATTAGGTCAAGGCCAGCTACTGCTGTAGGCACTTTGGTGCGAGATGTATCATGTATGTTTTATGTTGAACCCCATTAGAAGGTGGTTTATGTCGTTATATTATTATTATTATTATAAAGGAGGGGGCCTCCAGTTATCAGTATGGCAACTGGTGCCTGGTTCCCCTATAGTAGGGGGTGGCACCCAAAGCCGTGCCTCCAGTTATCAGTATGGCACCTAGTTCCCCTAAAGTAGGGGGGTCACACCCATAGTCGTGTCTCCTGTTATCTGTATGGCAGCTGGTGCCTGGTTCCCCTATAGTAGGGGGTGGCGTCCGTAAACGTGCCTTCAGTTATCAGTATGGCAGCTGGTGCCTGGTTCTCCTAAAGTAGTGGGTGGCACCCATAGCCGTGCCTCCAGTTATCAGTATGGCAGCTGGCTTTTGGTTTCCATAAAGTAGGGGGTGACAACCATAGCCATGCCTCCAATTATCAGTTTAGCAGCTGGTGCCTGGTTCTCCTAAAGTAGTGGGTGGCACCCATAGCCGTGCCTCCAGTTATCAGTATGGTGCCCGGTTCTCCTAAAGTAGGGGGTGGCACCCATAGCCATGCCTCCAGTTATCAGTTTGGCGCCTGGTTCTTCTAAAGTAGGGGGTGGCACACATTGCCGTGCCTCCAGTTATCAGTATGGTGCCTGGTTCTCCTAAAGTAGGGGGTGGCACCCATAGCCGTGCCTCCTGTTATCAGTATGGCAGCTGGTGCCTGGTTACCATAAAGTAGGGGGTGACACCCATAGCCGTGCCTCCTGTTATCAGTATGGCAGCTGGTGCCTGGTTCCCATAAAGTAGGGGGTGACACCCATAGCCGTGCCTCCTGTTATCAGTATGGCAGCTGGTGCCTGGTTCCCATAAAGTAGGGGGTGACACCCATAGCCGTGCCTCCTGTTATCAGTATGGCAGCTGGTGCCTGGTTCCCATAAAGTAGGGGGTGACACCCATAGCCGTGCCTCCTGTTATCAGTATGGCAGCTGGTGCCTGGTTCCCATAAAGTAGGGGGTGACACCCATAGCCGTGCCTCCTGTTATCAGTATGGCAGCTGGTGCCTGGTTCCCCTAAAGTTGGGAGTGGCACCTATAGCCGTGCCTCCATTCATCAGTATGGCACCCGGTTCTCCTAAAGTAGGGGGTAGAACCCATAGCCGTTCCTCCAGTTATCAGTATGGCAGCTGGTGCCTGGTTACCATAACGTAGGGGCATCGGCCAGGGCCTCAGCTAATTTAGAAGTGCTGATACTACAACAGACATATGCTAAGCTACAATTCAGGGCCGAGAACACAACCTCCCACACACTACACAGGAGTGCAGCTCCCAGCGACACAAAGGGGCTTATGTAGATTTGGATATGCTACCTCTTTATTAGCGTACTACTTACCAGCCCGTCACAATGATGGAACAACACAACAGTAATGTCAGCTCCAGCAGCTGTGCGCGCCCAAATGGAGCAACATTTGAATTGCTCCGTTTGGCGCCATCTAGTGGCCGCCGGCGCACACAATACATGCGTTCCACCCATAGTGGTGAGGATCAGCGTTATCCGTTTATTATATAGGTTATTGCATGACTTTGTGCTGCCATGCTCAGGAAAGCAGCGCACACGTGTACAAGAATGCAGACGTATTACTAAAGAAGCATCTGATCCAGGTATCCTCTTACCATTAACATGGAGCATAAGTGACGTTCTTAGCACACATTTGGCCAAATACTGTATGTGGCTCATTGGGACCCAACGTCGGTTCCGGTGGAAAGTTTTTATATTCTGTAGTGCCTGATATTGTACCCAGAGATTGTATAGAAAATATGACGATGTCAGGGCATGGTGGGACTTGTAGTTCCACAACACCTTGAGAGCCACAGGCTGCCTGAAGTTAGATAAATGTGCTGTATAATAACCAATCAGAAATGAGCATTGAGCGGTGTACTGAAAGCTTATTAATGATAGGTTATATGTGGTTGGTTATTGTCTAGGCAATTTGATGTTGCTATTATTAATTGTTGGACACCAATTGGATTCCTGTCTGCCTCTGCTCACACGCGTGTTTTATACGGCTTCGGCGACCCTCCCCACCTCATTAGATGCTCCCTTTGTGTCATTGGCGCGCCTCGTCCCTCATTTATCATGGTAGATTCACAGGCTGCGCTGATTTGGGGAGACGCTCTGCTGGTGACACAAACGACCGCAGATGTTGGAAGCTGCTGTCTGAGGATGATGTTATCAGTCTTGTAAAATAATATAAATGACACCGAATAAGCAGAACGTTTCCAGCGTCTGCCCTGTCTCAGGTGGCACTTTCACATTTGCTTATGTTAAACATATATTATACTGTATACCGATGCAGCCGCTGTTATGCCAAACCAATCTCTGGTTATGGAAATGATGTAACCAGGAGGCACAGTATAGTAAATGGCTGCGGAGATAATTACTTGTATTAGACTGATATAACTAAGGCCTTCTTTGTGCACTACACTGGCAAACATGCCTGGCAGAATTTCCTGCTTAACCCAGGCACCCCGCAGGTGGGGTTACCCTGCACTACTTCCTGCTGTACGTGTACTCCGGTTGGGCACAAAGTGCATCAGATGTTGGGAGAGGTTGGAGGTGGATGTTGGGGTTCATGGTTCATAGTGGTTTTGGTTAACCCTTTCATGCATAGAGGCCATTACAGTGGACAGCTGTTTTTAAGTCATTGGGGCGGATGTAATGATGCCTTGTAAGTGATTGCCCCACGTGGCTGCTGAATCCCGGCGTCATTACATCCAGCCCTATATCGCCTATAGAAACTCATTATTTATAATATCATTAGTGCATTGTGTCCTCTTCTTTGTACCTCTACCAAACTCAGAAAGTTTGCCACCTAGTGCTATTAGTAGTCATGGGAAGCCGTTGCTGTTAGTAGTCATGGGAAGCCGATGTTGTCAGTAGTCATGGGAAGCCGGTGCTGTTAGCAGTCATGGGAAGCCGGTGCTGTCAGTAGTCATGGAAAGCCGGTGCTGTTAGCAGTCATGGGAAGCCGGTGCTGTCAGTAGTCATGGGAAGTCGGTGCTGTCAGTAGTCATGGGAAGCCGGTGCTATCAGTAGTCATGGGAAGCCGGTGCTGTCAGTAGTCATGGGAAGCCAGTGCTGTCAGTAGTCACAGGAAAGCCGGTGCTGTCAGGAGTCACAGGGAAGCCAGTGCTGTCAGGAGTCACAGGGAAATCGGTGCTGTCAGGAGTCACAGGGAAGCCGGCGCTGTCAGGAGTCACAGGGAAGCCGGTGCTGTCTGGAGTCACAGCGAAGCCGGTGCTGTCAGGAGTCACAGGAAAGCCGCACTGTCAGGAGTCACAGGGAAGCCGGTGCTGTCAGGAGTCACAGGGAAGCCTGCGCTGTCAGGAGTCACAGGGAAGCAGGCGCTGTCAGGAGTCACAGGGAAGCAGGCGCTGTCAGGAGTCACAGGGATGGCGGCGCTGTCAGGAGTCACAGGGATGGCGGCGCTGTCAGGAGTCACAGGGAAGCAGGCGCTGTCAGGAGTCACAGGGATGGCGGCGCTGTCAGGAGTCACAGGGAAGCCGGCGCTGTCAGGAGTCACAGGGAAGCCGGCGCTGTCGGGAGTCACAGGGAAGCAGGCGCTGTCAGGAGTCACAGGGAAGCAGGCGCTGTCAGGAGTCACAGGGATGGCGGCGCTGTCAGGAGTCACAGGGAAGCAGGTGCTGTCAGGAGTCACAGGGATGGCGGCGCTGTCAGGAGTCACAGGGAAGCCGGCGCTGTCAGGAGTCACAGGGAAGCCGGCGCTGTCAGGAGTCACAGGGAAGCCGGCGCTGTCAGGAGTCACAGGGAAGCAGGCGCTGTCAGGAGTCACAGGGATGGCGGCGCTGTCAGGAGTCACAGGGAAGCCGGCGCTGTCAGGAGTCACAGGGAAGCCGGCGCTGTCAGGAGTCACAGGGAAGCCGGCACTGTCAGGAGTCACAGGGAAGCCGCGCTGTCAGGAGTCACAGGGAAGCCAGCGCTGTCAGGAGTCACAGGGAAGCCGCGCTGTCAGGAGTCACAGGGAAGCAGGCGCTGTCAGGAGTCACAGGGAAGCCGCGCTGTCAGGAGTCACAGGGAAGCAGGCGCTGTCAGGAGTCACAGGGAAGCCGGCGCTGTCAGGAGTCACAGGGAAGCCGCGCTGTCAGGAGTCACAGGGAAGCCGCGCTGTCAGGAGTCACAGGGAAGCCGGCACTGTCAGGAGTCACAGGGAAGCAGGCGCTGTCAGGAGTCACAGGGAAGCCGGCGCTGTCAGGAGTCACAGGGAAGCCGGCACTGTCAGGAGTTACAGGGAAGCCTGTGTTGTCAGGAGTCACAGGGTAGCCGGTGCTGTCAGGAGTCACAGGGATGGCGCGCTGTCATGAGTCACAGGGAAGCCTGCGCTGTGAGGAGTCAAAGGGATGGCGGCGCTGTCAGGAGTCACAGGGATGGCGGCGCTGTCAGGAGTCACAGGGAAGCCGGCGCTGTCAGGAGTCACAGGGAAGCCGGCGCTCTCAGGAGTCACAGGGAAGCCGGCGCTGTCAGGAGTCACAGGGAAGCTGGCGCTGTCAGGAGTCACAGGGAAGCCGGCGCTGTCAGGAGTCACAGGGAAGCCGGCGCTGTCAGGAGTCACAGGGAAGCCGGCGCTGTCAGGAGTCACAGGGAAGCCGACGCTGTCAGGAGTCACAGGGAAGCCGGCGCTGTCAGGAGTCACAGGGAAGCCGACGCTGTCAGGAGTCACAGGGAAGCTGGCGCTGTCAGGAGTCACAGGGAAGCCGCGCTGTCAGGAGTCACAGGGATGGCGGCGCTTTCAGGAGTCACAGGGAAGCCAACACTGTCAGGAGTCACAGGGAAGCTGGCGCTGTCAGGAGTCACAGGGAAGCCGCGCTGTCAGGAGTCACAGGGAAGCAGGCGCTGTCAGGAGTCACAGGGAAGCCGGCGCTGTCAGGAGTCACAGGGAAGCCGCGCTGTCAGGAGTCACAGGGAAGCCGGCGCTGTCAGGAGTCACAGGGAAGCAGGCGCTGTCAGGAGTCACAGGGAAGCCGGCGCTGTCAGGAGTCACAGGGAAGCCGGCACTGTCAGGAGTCACAGGGTAGCCGGTGCTGTCAGGAGTCACAGGGATGGCGCGCTGTCATGAGTCACAGGGAAGCCTGCGCTGTGAGGAGTCAAAGGGATGGCGGCGCTGTCAGGAGTCACAGGGATGGCGGCGCTGTCAGGAGTCACAGGGAAGCCGGCGCTGTCAGGAGTCACAGGGAAGCCGGCGCTGTCAGGAGTCACAGGGAAGCCGGCGCTGTCAGGAGTCACAGGGAAGCCGCGCTGTCAGGAGTCACAGGGAAGCCGGCGCTGTCAGGAGTCACAGGGAAGCCGACGCTGTCAGGAGTCACAGGGAAGCTGGCGCTGTCAGGAGTCACAGGGAAGCCGCGCTGTCAGGAGTCACAGGGATGGCGGCGCTTTCAGGAGTCACAGGGAAGCCAACACTGTCAGGAGTCACAGGGAAGCTGGCGCTGTCAGGAGTCACAGGGAAGCCGCGCTGTCAGGAGTCACAGGGAAGCCGGCGCTGTCAGGAGTCACAGGGAAGCCGGCGCTGTCAGGAGTCACAGGGAAGCAGCGCTGTCAGGAGTCACAGGGAAGCTGGCGCTGTCAGGAGTCACAGGGAAGCAGCGCTGTCAGGAGTCACAGGGAAGCAGGCGCTGTCAGGAGTCACAGGGAAGCCGGCGCTGTCAGGAGTCACAGGGTAGCCGGTGCTGTCAGGAGTCACAGGGATGGCGCGCTGTCATGAGTCACAGGGAAGCCGGCACTGTCAGGAGTCACAGGGAAGCTGGCGCTGTCAGGAGTCACAGGGAAGCCGCGCTGTCAGGAGTCACAGGGATGGCGGCGCTGTCAGGAGTCACAGGGAAGCCGGCGCTGTCAGGAGTCACAGGGAAGCCGGCGCTGTCAGGAGTCACAGGGAAGCCGGCGCTGTCAGGAGTCACAGGGAAGCCGCGCTGTCAGGAGTCACAGGGAAGCAGGCGCTGTCAGGAGTCACAGGGAAGCCGGCGCTGTCAGGAGTCACAGGGAAGCCGGCGCTGTCAGGAGTCACAGGGAAGCAGCGCTGTCAGTACCTGTTCCTGCGTGGTTTTATGTGGAATTACTTTAGGCTTTCAGTTTGTTCATCCGATGCCGGGAAGTGTATTTATCTGCTGTTCCCCTGATGAAATCTCTGGCGCGTTAATCAGCCGCTGAGTGTTAATCCATTGCCTTTGCTGACAGTCAGTAATTATTGCATCAGTGCAGACGGTCAGAGTCAGACTCGTCATTACCATTAGATGAATGAATTGAGGATAGATAAGAAAGGTAATCTGTGGTGCGGCCCCGTGGGGTGTTACATAGACGTATAATGTAGGTAATGTCAGGTGGAGTAACAGCAACGCCCGGACTTTCATCTCAGTCCATGACCCCTATGGAAATTGCTATTTGAAATACTAAAAAATACATATTTATAGTTATATGGCTCTGCATTTATATGTGCGACTTGAATGGCTCCACTCCGGGGGATGGCGGGGAAGTAAATACTGCATGAAGCGCTTGTACAGCCAGGTTGCGGCGTTCCATGCCTTGGATCACAGCGGTGCGGGTCAGCAGAACAGGATCCTATCCCTGTACGTGTGTCTGACTATTTACACAACGCCGCCTGCGGCAGAACAGCACAAGTCATTATTACTATTGATCTGGTGTCTTGCGCTTTCACAGGTTCCGGATGAAAAATAAACGAGTTCATTCTGTCAAACGTGGATAATTAATACATTTATTTTTTATTTTTTGCAATCATTTTAAGCGTCTGTTTTAAAGGGCCGAACTGACCAGTTTATGTATCTTGTTTATTTCATTGTTTCAGGTTGTCGGAGATAAAGTATTAGAAGAAGAGATCAGTTACCCAGTAAGTGATTATTCGCTGCTATGTATTGCTCCGGATCACATATATCCTTCATACAGTCTGCAACGTACTATAAATCCTATATTATGCCGGAATAGCCATAGTTCCTGACTGCTTGCAGCGGCCACTGTTTTGAACCAGTAACTTACAGGCTCATAGTGAACTCTCTGGTTGCTAAAGGTAAATAGTTAATAGCACAATTTAAATTAAAGAGCGAAGCGATATTTTAGAAGACGGAAAATGATTATATACGGAGCCAATGATAATGGGGGATCGGCGCCAATCCGTGCACTAAGCGTATAATGGTAAATTCCCTGCTGTAACTTGCTGTAATTATGCCGGTATTCCCTCTGTTGGCCTTTAAATGTAATATAAGTTATTGTATTTCCGTAGGGGATAATTCTGAGTTGATCGCAGCAGTAAATTTGTTAGCAGTTGGGCAAAACCATGTGCACTGCAGGTGGGGCAGGTGTAACATGTGCAGAGAGAGTTAGATTTGGGTGGGTTATATTGTTTCTGTGCAGGGTAAATACTGGCTGCTTTATTTTTACACTGCAATTTAGATTTCAGTCTGAACACACCCCATCCAGGTCTAACTCTCTCTGCACATGTTACATCTGCCCCACCTGCAGTGCACATGGTTTAGCCCAACTGCTAACAAATTTGCTGCTGCGATCAACTCTGAATTCCCCCCATAGACAGAAGCACAGCAGATAAGTGCTACGCGGTATTGACAGTCCCAGCCGCACCCTGTACATACACCGTTACATTATATCCCCTGAGGACTGACTGTCTCCTGTCATTATCTGCAGCTGACGTTCGGACATTTGGGGCAGGTTGTGGATAAGAAGAAATCGATTGTCCTGCAGGACATCAGTTCGGTGAGTACTCAGGAGAGTCGGCCCAGCGTACACAGGCCCGTCTCCTTCCTAGTGTCTATTATAGACAGTTATACCTGTATGAGGTGGGGTGTAATCATCTGCAGGTATTCACCTGTATGAGGGGAGGTGTAATAATCTGTAGGTATTCACCTGTATGAGGTGGGGTGTAATCATCTGCAGATATTCACCTGTATGAGGTGGGGTGTAATCATCTGCAGGTATTCACCTGCATGAGGTGGGGTGTAATCATCTGCAGGTACTCACCTGTATGAGGTGGGGTGTAATCATCTGTAGGCACTCACCTGTATGAGGTAGGGTGTAATCATCTGTAGGCACTTACCTGTATGAGGTGGGGTGTAATCATCTGCAGGTACTCACCTGCATGAGGTGAGGTGTAATCATCTGTAGGTACTCACCTGTATGAGGTGGGGTGTAATCATCTGCAGGTATTCACCTGTATGAAGTGGGGTGTAATCATCTGCAGGTATTCACCTGTATGAGGTGGGGTGTAATCATCTGCAGGTATTCACCTGCATGAGGTGGGGTGTAATCATCTGTAGGCACTCACCTGTATGAGGTAAGGTGTTATCATCTGCAGGTATTCACCTGTATGAGGTGGGGTGTAATCATCTGCAGGTATTCACCTGTATGAGGTGGGGTGTAATCAACTGCAGGTATTCACCTGCATGAGGTGGGTTGTAATCATCTGTAGGCACTCACCTGTATGAGGTGGGGTGTAATCATCTGTAGGCACTCACCTGTATGAGGTAGGGTGTAATCATCTGTAGGCACTCGCCTGTATGAGGTGGGGTGTAATCATCTGTAGGTACTCACCTGTATGAGGGGAGGTATAATCATCTGTAGGCACTCACCTGTATGAGGTGGGGTGTAATCATCTGTAGGCACTCACCTGTATGAGGTGGGGTGTAATCATCTGTAGGTACTCACCTGTATGAGGTGGGGTGTAATCATCTGTAGGCACTCACCTGTATGAGGTGGGGTGTAATCATCTGTAGGCACTCACCTGTATGAGGTGGGGTGTAATCATCTGTAGGGACTCACCTGTATGAGGTAGGGTGTAATCATCTGTAGGCACTCGCCTGTATGAGATAGGGTGTAATCATCTGTAGGCACTCGCCTGTATGAGGTGGGGTGTAATCATCTGTAGGTACTCACCTGTATGAGGTGAGGTGTAATCATCTGTAGGCACTCACCTGTATGAGGTAGGGTGTAATCATCTGTAGGCACTCGCCTGTATGAGATAGGGTGTAATCATCTGTAGGCACTCGCCTGTATGAGGTGGGGTGTAATCATCTGTAGGTACTCACCTGTATGAGGTGAGGTGTAATCATCTGTAGGCACTCACCTGTATGAGGTAGGGTGTAATCATCTGTAGGCACTCACCTGTATGAGGTGGGGTGTAATCATCTGTAGGCACTCACCTGTATGAGGTGGGGTGTAATCATCTGTAGGCACTCACCTGTATGAGGTGGGGTGTAATCATCTGTAGGCACTCACCTGTATGAGGTAGGGTGTAATCATCTGTAGGCACTCACCTGTATGAGGTAGGGTGTAATCATCTGTAGGTACTCACCTGTATGAGGTGGGGTGTAATCATCTGTAGGCACTCACCTGTATGAGGTGGGGTGTAACTATCTGCAGGTACTCACCTGTATGAGGTGGGGTGTAATCATCTGTAGGCACTCGTCTGTATGAGGTAGGGTGTAATCATCTGTAGGTACTGACCTGTATGAGGTAGGGTGTAATCATCTGCAGGTACTCACCTGTACGAGGTAGGGTGTAATCATCTGTAGGTACTCACCTGTATAAGGTGGTGTAGACAGTTCTGCAGACAGGAGCACCTGCAAGGCACAGTGTTCTGCAGACAGGAGGAGCATCTGCGAGGCACATTGTTCTGCAGACAGGAGCATCTGCGAGGCACAGTGTTCTGCAGACAGGAGCATCTGCAAGGCACAGTGTTCTGCAGACAGGAACACCTGCAAGGCACAGTGTTCTGCAGACAGGAGCATCTGCAAGGCACAGTGTTCTGCAGACAGGAGCATCTGCAAGGCACAGTGTTCTGCAGACAGGAACACCTGCAAGGCACAGTGTTCTGCAGACAGGAACACCTGCAAGGCACAGTGTTCTGCAGACAGGAGCATCTGCAAGGCACAGTGTTCTGCAGACAGGAGCATCTGCAAGGCACAGTGTTCTGCAGACAGGAACACCTGCAAGGCACAGTGTTCTGCAGACAGGAGCATTTGCGAGGCACAGTGTTCTGCAGACAGGAGCATTTGTGAGGCACAGTGTTCTGCAGACAGGAACATCTGCAAGGCACCGTGTTCTGCAGACAGGAGCACCTGCGAGGCACAGTGTTCGGCAGACAGGAGCACCTGCAAGGCACAGTGTTCTGCAGATAGGAGCATTTGCGAGGCACAGTGTTCTGCAGACAGGAGCACCTGCGAGGCACAGTGTTCTGCAGACAGGAGCACCTGCATGGCACAGTGTTCTGCAGATAGGAGCATTTGAGAGGCACAGTGTTCTGCAGACAGGAGCACCTGCGAGGCACAGTGTTCTGCAGACAGGAACACCTGCAAGGCACGGTGTTCTGCAGACAGGAGCATTTACGAGGCACAGTGTTCTGCAGACAGGAGCATTTGCGAGGCACAGTGTTCTGCAGACAGGAACATCTGCAAGGCACCGTGTTCTGCAGACAGGAGCACCTGCGAGGCACAGTGTTCTGCAGACAGGAGCACCTGCGAGGCACAGTATTCTGCAGACAGGAGCACCTACGAGGCACAGTGTTCTGCAGACAGGAGCACCTGCGAGGCACAGTGACTGATACAGCAGCTCCATCACAATGAGACTGTTTACAGCCCGGATGTTATTTTGCATCTTGAATCTCAGAATCCGGCTTATATCGCGGCTCCTGAATGTCATGCATGCTCCTATCTCCTTCTTATGCTACAAAGATCAAAAAGTTTATTTGATCCAGGCTTTGAAATGTGGAAAACAAGTAGTGAGAACAGCAAACAGCACTGTGTACTGCCTGGAGGCGTAGCATGTTACCCCGGGGTGATGCTGCAAGGTGCCAGATAAGCAGCGGAGCGCTTGTGCAGTCTCTATGGGGCTAGAGAACATTTATTACCAGGAAAGCTATCGCCTTCCTCTTCTGAGCATTATTTCTGTCTGATTACTTAAATACAACCCTGTGATTACATTCATTTCCCAGAAGGGGGCATCCCGGCCTCTGTATAGGGGATGGAGCAGCTGCAGAATAAACAGGGTTAAAAATAAATAACCATTTGGAGACGTATTAGATATCATCAGGGAGACTGAAAATTTCATTTTATACTTTAACTTAATTTTTTTTTTATTTAATCTTCCTACAGACGAGCTGTAATTGCAGCTTTCTCTAGGGGTAGGGGAATGAAGCTCGTTTAGTATACATTACATTTTACTTGATTTTCAAAAACTGGAAAAAGGTCAGGGGTACAAAACCGAATAAAGGGGAGGGGAAGCATATTATAGTGTAGTACAATATTAGGAATCCCGCAATGGAGCAAACGGAGTGGCTAAAAAGTAAAGTGCCAATCCCCCCTCCCCCTCAGACATCAGCCGGTGTTAGTGAATAGAGAATTTGCACTGCCGTAAAGGAAAGCTTGTGATGGGACCTAGGAAATACGTGATTTGAAATACATTCAGCGGTCTCAGTAGAGCGTCAGTTTTAAACGCGGTCTCTCGGCTTGACCGTATTATATAAATTGCACGCTCCTTTATTGTAAGTCAGAAACTATGCGGCAAATTTGAAATTCGATGATGTAAGAGCAAGTTGAAGAATCTATCAAGAGAGCAAAAAATAAAACACATCCAGAGACAGTGGACATCCTTGTCTCATTTCATTGGATATCTTAAAAGGCAGAGAAATTAAGCCATTGGTCAAAACAGATGTGAATAAAACATGACCACACCCCTGAGGAACACTTTCTTGGCATTCAAGGCCACATCAGGTCAGAAAGCTTCTTTGTGTTGACCACGTGAGTCTGACTGATCGTTCTGTGGATGTTATTGAGTGTTTATGTGCCAGGAATAAATCCAATCTTGTCAGGGTGGACTAATGATGTGATTACACCCAGAGTCTGTTTACCAGACGGTTAGCAAAAAGTTTGAGGTCTACTAAGTAGGATCTGCCAGACTCCGGAATGATCACAAGTTCTGCTCTTGTGGTGGCATTGTCACATTTACAGCTACGCAGTATTGTATTAAACAGAACTGAGGTGAGAAAGTTCTTATGTTACATCGCCGAATAACCGCCTGGATCATGGTCTCATAGATTTGGGTCTAGAGTGACCTCAGGGGTGAAACTCGCACTGAGATTGAGCTGCTGCAGAAGGGTGACTTTTGGAACAAGTTTTAATTGACTTCCAAGTCAAATAAGTTTAAGTCAGGGTGTGCGAGAGTCCTGATTTTAAGTTTAGCTACGGTCAGAGCCCCTATTGTATTCGACCTTCAAAACTGGGTACACAGGGATGTGTCGATGATGAAGGACACTCCGACTGATCAGAGCATCTCAGTGTTAGCAGCAGCGGACAATACTGCATTTCTGCTCAGCAAACTGGAAGGCGCAAGAGTAATGTGTAGTCAGTCTGAGCATTGATTAAAAAGGGCACAGAGTATTTCAGCAGCTGGTGTGGGGAGTTGTGTGTGTGTTCAGGACTCTGTGTGACAGGACGTGTATATACAGTATGTAGCAGGAGAGATTGTGCATAGGGAGAATAAAACCTCCTCCGTGCCTCAGATGTACAGAATGGAGAGCATTAATTATCAGCCGTCTGCAGACACAGCTCCAGGCCCGGAGAGCGTTAGGAGAGAGATAGCTCTAATTAGATGGTAATATTGTAATGCTCAGAGTCTGCAGGACTGTCACTGTGACACGTGGGAGTGTTACATTCTCACCACTGCCTATTGCTCCTTACCGCCATATCCTGCTGTTATACAGAATAACTGTACCACTACCCCTTACACCAGATCCTGCTATTACACATAATAACTGTACCACTACCCCTTACACCAGATCCTGCTATTACACATAATAACTGTACCACTATCCCTTACACCAGATCCTGCTATTACACAGAATAACTGTACCACTGCCCCTTACACCAGATCCTGCTATTACACAGAGTAACTGTACCACTGCCCCTTACACCAGATCCTGCTATTACACAGAATAACTGTACCACTGCCCCTTACACCAGATCCTGCTATTACACATAGTAACTGTACCACTACCCCTTACACCAGATCCTGCTATTACACAGAATAACTGTACCACTACCCCTTACACCAGATCCTGCTATTACACAGAATAACTGTACCACTGCCCCTTACACCAGATCCTGCTATTACACATAATAACTGTACCACTACCCCTTACACCAGATCCTGCTATTACACAGAATAACTGTACCACGACCCCTTACACCAGATCCTGCTATTACACAGAATAACTGTACCACTGCCCCTTACACCAGATCCTGCTATTACACAGAATAACTGTACCACTACCCCTTACACCAGATCCTGCTATTACACAGAATAACTGTGCCACTGCCCCTTACACCAGATCCTGCTATTACACATAGTAACTGTACCACTGCCCCTTACACCAGATCCTGCTATTACACAGAATAACTGTACCACTACCCCTTACACCAGATCCTGCTACTACACAGAATAACTGTACCACTGCCCCTTACACCAGATCCTGCTACTACACAGAATAACTGTACCACTACCCCTTACACCAGATCCTGTTATTACACAGAATAACTGTGCCACTACCCCTTACACCAGATCCTGCTATTACACATAGTAACTGTACCACTGCCCCTTAAACCAGATCCTGCTATTACACAGAATAACTGTACCACTACCTCTTACACCAGATCCTGCTATTACACAGCATAACTGTGCCACTACCCCTTACACCAGATCCTGTTATTACACAGAATAACTGTACCACTGCCCCTTACACCAGATCCTGCTACTACACATAGTAACTGTACCACTACCCCTTACACCAGATCCTGCTATTACACAGAATAACTGTACCACTGCCCCTTACACCAGATCCTGCTATTACACAGAATAACTGTGCCACTGCCCCTTACACCAGATCCTGCTATTACACAGAATAACTGTGCCACTGCCCCTTACACCAGATCCTGCTATTACACAGAATAACTGTACCACTACCCCTTACACCAGATCCTGCTATTACACATAATAACTGTACCACTACCCCTTACACCAGATCCTGCTATTACACAGAATAACTGTGCCACTGCCCCTTACACCAGATCCTGCTATTACACAGAATAACTGTACCACTACCCCTTACACCAGATCCTGTTATTACACAGAATAACTGTACCACTACCCCTTACACCAGATCCTGCTATTACACAGAATAACTGTACCACTGCCCCTTACACCAGATCCTGCTATTACACAGAATAACTGTGCCACTACCTCTTACACCAGATCCTGCTACTACACAGCATAACTGTACCACTGCCCCTTACACCAGATCCTGCTATTACACAGAGTAACTGTACCACTGCCCCTTACACCAGATCCTGCTATTACACAGAATAACTGTACCACTGCCCCTTACACCAGATCCTGCTATTACACAGAGTAACTGTACCACTGCCCCTTACACCAGATCCTGCTATTACACAGAATAACTGTACCACTGCCGCTTACACCAGATCCTGCTATTACACAGAATAACTGTACCACTACCCCTTACACCAGATCCTGCTATTACACATAGTAACTGTACCACTGCCCCTTACCCAAAGCCTGCTATTACACAGAATAACTGTGCCACTACCCCTTACACCAGATCCTGTTATTACACAGCATAACTGTACCACTACCCTTACACCAGATCCTGCTATTACACAGAATAACTGTGCCACTACCCCTTACACCAGATCCTGCTATTACACAGAATAACTGTGCCACTACCCCTTACACCAGATCCTGTTATTACACAGCATAACTGTACCACTACCCTTACACCAGATCCTGCTATTACACAGAATAACTGTACCACTGCCCCTTACACCAGATCCTGCTATTACACAGAATAACTGTACCACTACCCCTTACACCAGATCCTGCTATTACACAGAATAACTGTGCCACTACCCCTTACACCAGATCCTGCTATTACACAGAATAACTGTGCCACTACCCCTTACACCAGATCCTGTTATTACACAGCATAACTGTACCACTACCCTTACACCAGATCCTGCTATTACACAGAATAACTGTGCCACTACCCCTTACACCAGATCCTGTTATTACACAGAATAACTGTACCACTGCCCCTTACACCAGATCCTGCTATTACACAGAATAACTGTGCCACTGCCCCTTACACCAGATCCTGCTATTACACAGAATAACTGTACCACTGCCCCTTACACCAGATCCTGCTATTACACAGAATAACTGTACCACTACCCCTTACACCAGATCCTGCTATTACACAGAATAACTGTACCACTACCTCTTACACCAGATCCTGCTATTACACAGAATAACTGTACCACTGCCTCTTACACCAGATCCTGCTATTACACAGAATAACTGTGCCACTACCCCTTACACCAGATCCTGTTATTACACAGAATAACTGTACCACTGCCCCTTACACCAGATCCTGCTATTACACAGAATAACTGTGCCACTACCCCTTACACCAGATCCTGTTATTACACAGAATAACTGTACCACTGCCCCTTACACCAGATCCTGCTATTACACAGAGTAACTGTACCACTGCCCCTTACACCAGATCCTGCTATTACACATAGTAACTGTACCACTGCCGCTTACACCAGATCCTGCTATTACACAGAATAACTGTACCACTACCCCTTACACCAGATCCTGCTATTACACATAGTAACTGTACCACTGCCCCTTACACCAGATCCTGCTATTACACAGAATAACTGTGCCACTACCCCTTACACCAGATCCTGTTATTACACAGCATAACTGTACCACTACCCTTACACCAGATCCTGCTATTACACAGAATAACTGTGCCACTACCCTTTACACCAGATCCTGCTATTACACAGAATAACTGTGCCACTACCCCTTACACCAGATCCTGTTATTACACAGCATAACTGTACCACTACCCTTACACCAGATCCTGCTATTACACAGAATAACTGTACCACTGCCCCTTACACCAGATCCTGCTATTACACAGAATAACTGTACCACTGCCTCTTACACCAGATCCTGCTATTACACAGAATAACTGTACCACTACCCCTTACACCAGATCCTGCTATTACACAGAATAACTGTGCCACTACCCCTTACACCAGATCCTGCTATTACACAGCATAACTGTACCACTACCCTTACACCAGATCCTGCTATTACACAGAATAACTGTGCCACTACCCCTTACACCAGATCCTGCTATTACACAGAATAACTGTACCACTGCCCCTTACACCAGATCCTGCTATTACACAGAGTAACTGTACCACTGCCCCTTACACCAGATCCTGCTATTACACAGAATAACTGTACCACTACCCTTACACCAGATCCTGCTATTACACAGAATAACTGTGCCACTACCCCTTACACCAGATCCTGCTATTACACATAATAACTGTGCCACTACCTCTTACACCAGATCCTGCTACTACACAGCATAACTGTGCCACTACCCCTTACACCAGATCCTGCTATTACACATAATAACTGTGCCACTACCTCTTACACCAGATCCTGCTACTACACAGCATAACTGTGCCACTACCCCTTACACCAGATCCTGCTATTACACAGAATAACTGTACCACTACCCCTTACACCAGATCCTGCTATTACACAGAATAACTGTGCCACTACCCCTTACACCAGATCCTGCTATTACACAGAATAACTGTACCACTACCCCTTACACCAGATCCTGCTATTACACAGAATAACTGTACCACTGCCCCTTACACCAGATCCTGTTATTACACAGAATAACTGTGCCACTACCCCTTACACCAGATCCTGCTATTACACATAGTAACTGTACCACTGCCCCTTACACCAGATCCTGTTATTACACAGAATAACTGCCACTACCCCTTACACCAGATCCTGCTATTACACATAGTAACTGTACCACTGCCCCTTACACCAGATCCTGCTATTACACAGAATAACTGTACCACTACCTCTTACACCAGATCCTGCTATTACACAGAATAACTGTGCCACTACCCCTTACACCAGATCCTGCTATTACACAGAATAACTGTACCACTGCCCCTTACACCAGATCCTGCTATTACACATAATAACTGTGCCACTACCTCTTACACCAGATCCTGCTACTACACAGCATAACTGTGCCACTACCCCTTACACCAGATCCTGCTATTACACATAATAACTGTGCCACTACCTCTTACACCAGATCCTGCTACTACACAGCATAACTGTGCCACTACCCCTTACACCAGATCCTGCTATTACACATAATAACTGTGCCACTACCTCTTACACCAGATCCTGCTACTACACAGCATAACTGTGCCACTACCCCTTACACCAGATCCTGCTATTACACAGAATAACTGTACCACTACCCCTTACACCAGATCCTGCTATTACACAGAATAACTGTGCCACTACCCCTTACACCAGATCCTGCTATTACACAGAATAACTGTACCACTACCCCTTACACCAGATCCTGCTATTACACAGAATAACTGTACCACTGCCCCTAACACCAGATCCTGTTATTACACAGAATAACTGTGCCACTACCCCTTACACCAGATCCTGCTATTACACATAGTAACTGTACCACTGCCCCTTACACCAGATCCTGTTATTACACAGAATAACTGTGCCACTACCCCTTACACCAGATCCTGCTATTACACATAGTAACTGTACCACTGCCCCTTACACCAGATCCTGCTATTACACAGAATAACTGTACCACTACCTCTTACACCAGATCCTGCTATTACACAGCATAACTGTGCCACTACCCCTTACACCAGATCCTTTTATTACACAGAATAACTGTACCACTGCCCCTTACACCAGATCCTGCTATTACACAGAATAACTGTGCCACTGCCCCTTACACCAGATCCTGCTATTACACAGAATAACTGTGCCACTGCCCCTTACACCAGATCCTGCTATTACACAGAATAACTGTGCCACTGCCCCTTACACCAGATCCTGCTATTACACAGAATAACTGTACCACTACCCCTTACACCAGATCCTGCTATTACACATAATAACTGTACCACTACCCCTTACACCAGATCCTGCTATTACACAGAATAACTGTGCCACTGCCCCTTACACCAGATCCTGCTATTACACAGAATAACTGTGCCACTACCCCTTACACCAGATCCTGCTATTACACAGAATAACTGTACCACTACCCCTTACACCAGATCCTGCTATTACACAGAATAACTGTACCACTACCCATTACACCAGATCCTGCTATTACACAGAATAACTGTACCACTGCCCCTTACACCAGATCCTGCTATTACACAGAGTAACTGTACCACTGCCCCTTACACCAGATCCTGCTATTACACATAGTAACTGTACCACTGCCCCTTACACCAGATCCTGCTGTTACACAGAATAACTGTACCACTGCCCCTTACACCAGATCCTGCTATTACACATAGTAACTGTACCACTACCCCTTACACCAGATCCTGCTATTACACAGAATAACTGTACCACTACCCCTTACACCAGATCCTGCTGTTACACAGAATAACTGTACCACTGCCCCTTACACCAGATCCTGCTATTACACATAGTAACTGTACCACTACCCCTTACACCAGATCCTGCTATTACACAGAATAACTGTGCCACTACCCCTTACACCAGATCCTGTTATTACACAGAATAACTGTACCACTGCCCCTTACACCAGATCCTGCTATTACACAGAATAACTGTGCCACTGCCCCTTACACCAGATCCTGCTATTACACAGAATAACTGTACCACTGCCCCTTACACCAGATCCTGCTATTACACAGAATAACTGTACCACTACCCCTTACACCAGATCCTGCTATTACACAGAATAACTGTGCCACTGCCTCTTACACCAGATCCTGCTATTACACAGAATAACTGTACCACTACCCCTTACACCAGATCCTGCTATTACACATAATAACTGTACCACTACCCCTTACACCAGATCCTGCTATTACACAGAATAACTGTGCCACTGCCCCTTACACCAGATCCTGCTATTACACAGAATAACTGTACCACTACCCCTTACACCAGATCCTGTTATTACACAGAATAACTGTACCACTACCCCTTACACCAGATCCTGCTATTACACAGAATAACTGTACCACTACCCCTTACACCAGAACCTGCTATTACACAGAATAACTGTACCACTACCCATTACACCAGATCCTGCTATTACACAGAATAACTGTACCACTGCCCCTTACACCAGATCCTGCTATTACACAGAGTAACTGTACCACTGCCCCTTACACCAGATCCTGCTATTACACATAGTAACTGTACCACTGCCGCTTACACCAGATCCTGCTATTACACAGAATAACTGTACCACTACCCCTTACACCAGATCCTGCTATTACACATAGTAACTGTACCACTGCCCCTTACACCAGATCCTGCTATTACACAGAATAACTGTGCCACTACCCCTTACACCAGATCCTGTTATTACACAGCATAACTGTACCACTACCCTTACACCAGATCCTGCTATTACACAGAATAACTGTGCCACTACCCTTTACACCAGATCCTGCTATTACACAGAATAACTGTGCCACTACCCCTTACACCAGATCCTGTTATTACACAGCATAACTGTACCACTACCCTTACACCAGATCCTGCTATTACACAGAATAACTGTACCACTGCCCCTTACACCAGATCCTGCTATTACACAGAATAACTGTACCACTACCCCTTACACCAGATCCTGCTATTACACAGAATAACTGTGCCACTACCCCTTACACCAGATCCTGCTATTACACAGAATAACTGTGCCACTACCCCTTACACCAGATCCTGTTATTACACAGCATAACTGTACCACTACCCTTACACCAGATCCTGCTATTACACAGAATAACTGTGCCACTACCCCTTACACCAGATCCTGCTATTACACAGAATAACTGTACCACTGCCCCTTACACCAGATCCTGCTATTACACAGAGTAACTGTACCACTGCCCCTTACACCAGATCCTGCTATTACACAGAATAACTGTACCACTACCCTTACACCAGATCCTGCTATTACACAGAATAACTGTGCCACTACCCCTTACACCAGATCCTGCTATTACACATAATAACTGTGCCACTACCTCTTACACCAGATCCTGCTACTACACAGCATAACTGTGCCACTACCCCTTACACCAGATCCTGCTATTACACATAATAACTGTGCCACTACCTCTTACACCAGATCCTGCTACTACACAGCATAACTGTGCCACTACCCCTTACACCAGATCCTGCTATTACACAGAATAACTGTACCACTACCCCTTACACCAGATCCTGCTATTACACAGAATAACTGTGCCACTACCCCTTACACCAGATCCTGCTATTACACAGAATAACTGTACCACTACCCCTTACACCAGATCCTGCTATTACACAGAATAACTGTACCACTGCCCCTTACACCAGATCCTGTTATTACACAGAATAACTGTGCCACTACCCCTTACACCAGATCCTGCTATTACACATAGTAACTGTACCACTGCCCCTTACACCAGATCCTGTTATTACACAGAATAACTGTGCCACTACCCCTTACACCAGATCCTGCTATTACACATAGTAACTGTACCACTGCCCCTTACACCAGATCCTGCTATTACACAGAATAACTGTACCACTACCTCTTACACCAGATCCTGCTATTACACAGAATAACTGTGCCACTACCCCTTACACCAGATCCTGCTATTACACAGAATAACTGTACCACTGCCCCTTACACCAGATCCTGCTATTACACATAATAACTGTGCCACTACCTCTTACACCAGATCCTGCTACTACACAGCATAACTGTGCCACTACCCCTTACACCAGATCCTGCTATTACACATAATAACTGTGCCACTACCTCTTACACCAGATCCTGCTACTACACAGCATAACTGTGCCACTACCCCTTACACCAGATCCTGCTATTACACATAATAACTGTGCCACTACCTCTTACACCAGATCCTGCTACTACACAGCATAACTGTGCCACTACCCCTTACACCAGATCCTGCTATTACACATAATAACTGTGCCACTACCTCTTACACCAGATCCTGCTACTACACAGCATAACTGTGCCACTACCCCTTACACCAGATCCTGCTATTACACAGAATAACTGTACCACTACCCCTTACACCAGATCCTGCTATTACACAGAATAACTGTGCCACTACCCCTTACACCAGATCCTGCTATTACACAGAATAACTGTACCACTACCCCTTACACCAGATCCTGCTATTACACAGAATAACTGTGCCACTACCCCTTACACCAGATCCTGCTATTACACAGAATAACTGTACCACTACCCCTTACACCAGATCCTGCTATTACACAGAATAACTGTGCCACTACCCCTTACACCAGATCCTGCTATTACACAGAATAACTGTACCACTACCCCTTACACCAGATCCTGCTATTACACAGAATAACTGTGCCACTACCCCTTACACCAGATCCTGCTATTACACAGAATAACTGTACCACTACCCCTTACACCAGATCCTGCTATTACACAGAATAACTGTACCACTGCCCCTTACACCAGATCCTGTTATTACACAGAATAACTGTGCCACTACCCCTTACACCAGATCCTGCTATTACACATAGTAACTGTACCACTGCCCCTTACACCAGATCCTGTTATTACACAGAATAACTGTGCCACTACCCCTTACACCAGATCCTGCTATTACACATAGTAACTGTACCACTGCCCCTTACACCAGATCCTGCTATTACACAGAATAACTGTACCACTACCTCTTACACCAGATCCTGCTATTACACAGAATAACTGTGCCACTACCCCTTACACCAGATCCTGCTATTACACAGAATAACTGTACCACTGCCCCTTACACCAGATCCTGCTATTACACATAATAACTGTGCCACTACCTCTTACACCAGATCCTGCTACTACACAGCATAACTGTGCCACTACCCCTTACACCAGATCCTGCTATTACACATAATAACTGTGCCACTACCTCTTACACCAGATCCTGCTACTACACAGCATAACTGTGCCACTACCCCTTACACCAGATCCTGCTATTACACATAATAACTGTGCCACTACCTCTTACACCAGATCCTGCTACTACACAGCATAACTGTGCCACTACCCCTTACACCAGATCCTGCTATTACACAGAATAACTGTACCACTACCCCTTACACCAGATCCTGCTATTACACAGAATAACTGTGCCACTACCCCTTACACCAGATCCTGCTATTACACAGAATAACTGTACCACTACCCCTTACACCAGATCCTGCTATTACACAGAATAACTGTACCACTGCCCCTAACACCAGATCCTGTTATTACACAGAATAACTGTGCCACTACCCCTTACACCAGATCCTGCTATTACACATAGTAACTGTACCACTGCCCCTTACACCAGATCCTGTTATTACACAGAATAACTGTGCCACTACCCCTTACACCAGATCCTGCTATTACACATAGTAACTGTACCACTGCCCCTTACACCAGATCCTGCTATTACACAGAATAACTGTACCACTACCTCTTACACCAGATCCTGCTATTACACAGCATAACTGTGCCACTACCCCTTACACCAGATCCTTTTATTACACAGAATAACTGTACCACTGCCCCTTACACCAGATCCTGCTATTACACAGAATAACTGTGCCACTGCCCCTTACACCAGATCCTGCTATTACACAGAATAACTGTGCCACTGCCCCTTACACCAGATCCTGCTATTACACAGAATAACTGTACCACTACCCCTTACACCAGATCCTGCTATTACACATAATAACTGTACCACTACCCCTTACACCAGATCCTGCTATTACACAGAATAACTGTGCCACTGCCCCTTACACCAGATCCTGCTATTACACAGAATAACTGTGCCACTACCCCTTACACCAGATCCTGCTATTACACAGAATAACTGTACCACTACCCCTTACACCAGATCCTGCTATTACACAGAATAACTGTACCACTACCCATTACACCAGATCCTGCTATTACACAGAATAACTGTACCACTGCCCCTTACACCAGATCCTGCTATTACACAGAGTAACTGTACCACTGCCCCTTACACCAGATCCTGCTATTACACATAGTAACTGTACCACTGCCCCTTACACCAGATCCTGCTATTACACAGAATAACTGTACCACTACCCCTTACACCAGATCCTGCTGTTACACAGAATAACTGTACCACTGCCCCTTACACCAGATCCTGCTATTACACATAGTAACTGTACCACTACCCCTTACACCAGATCCTGCTATTACACAGAATAACTGTGCCACTACCCCTTACACCAGATCCTGCTATTACACAGAATAACTGTGCCACTACCCCTTACACCAGATCCTGTTATTACACAGCATAACTGTGCCACTGCCCCTTACACCAGATCCTGCTATTACACAGAATAACTGTACCACTGCCCCTTACACCAGATCCTGCTATTACACAGAATAACTGTGCCACTACCCCTTACACCAGATCCTGCTATTACACATAGTAACTGTACCACTGCCCCTTACACCAGATCCTGCTATTACACAGAATAACTGTACCACTACCCCTTACACCAGATCCTGCTATTACACAGAATAACTGTGCCACTACCCCTTACACCAGATCCTGCTATTACACAGAATAACTGTACCACTACCCCTTACACCAGATCCTGCTATTACACAGAATAACTGTACCACTGCCCCTAACACCAGATCCTGTTATTACACAGAATAACTGTGCCACTACCCCTTACACCAGATCCTGCTATTACACATAGTAACTGTACCACTGCCCCTTACACCAGATCCTGTTATTACACAGAATAACTGTGCCACTACCCCTTACACCAGATCCTGCTATTACACATAGTAACTGTACCACTGCCCCTTACACCAGATCCTGCTATTACACAGAATAACTGTACCACTACCTCTTACACCAGATCCTGCTATTACACAGCATAACTGTGCCACTACCCCTTACACCAGATCCTTTTATTACACAGAATAACTGTACCACTGCCCCTTACACCAGATCCTGCTATTACACAGAATAACTGTGCCACTGCCCCTTACACCAGATCCTGCTATTACACAGAATAACTGTGCCACTGCCCCTTACACCAGATCCTGCTATTACACAGAATAACTGTACCACTACCCCTTACACCAGATCCTGCTATTACACATAATAACTGTACCACTACCCCTTACACCAGATCCTGCTATTACACAGAATAACTGTGCCACTGCCCCTTACACCAGATCCTGCTATTACACAGAATAACTGTGCCACTACCCCTTACACCAGATCCTGCTATTACACAGAATAACTGTACCACTACCCCTTACACCAGATCCTGCTATTACACAGAATAACTGTACCACTACCCATTACACCAGATCCTGCTATTACACAGAATAACTGTACCACTGCCCCTTACACCAGATCCTGCTATTACACAGAGTAACTGTACCACTGCCCCTTACACCAGATCCTGCTATTACACATAGTAACTGTACCACTGCCCCTTACACCAGATCCTGCTATTACACAGAATAACTGTACCACTACCCCTTACACCAGATCCTGCTGTTACACAGAATAACTGTACCACTGCCCCTTACACCAGATCCTGCTATTACACATAGTAACTGTACCACTACCCCTTACACCAGATCCTGCTATTACACAGAATAACTGTGCCACTACCCCTTACACCAGATCCTGCTATTACACAGAATAACTGTGCCACTACCCCTTACACCAGATCCTGTTATTACACAGCATAACTGTGCCACTGCCCCTTACACCAGATCCTGCTATTACACAGAATAACTGTACCACTGCCCCTTACACCAGATCCTGCTATTACACAGAATAACTGTGCCACTACCCCTTACACCAGATCCTGCTATTACACATAGTAACTGTACCACTGCCCCTTACACCAGATCCTGCTATTACACAGAATAACTGTACCACTACCCCTTACACCAGATCCTGCTATTACACAGAATAACTGTGCCACTACCCCTTACACCAGATCCTGCTATTACACAGAATAACTGTACCACTATCCCTTACGCCAGATCCTGCTATTACACAGAATAACTGTACCACTGCCCCTTACACCAGATCCTGCTATTACACAGAATAACTGTGCCACTACCTCTTACACCAGATCCTGCTATTACACAGAATAACTGTACCACTACCCTTACACCAGATCCTGTTATTACACAGCATAACTGTGCCACTACCTCTTACACCAGATCCTGCTATTACACAGAATAACTGTACCACTACCCTTACACCAGATCCTGCTATTACACAGAATAACTGTGCCACTACCCCTTACACCAGATCCTGCTATTACACAGAATAACTGTACCACTGCCCCTTACACCAGATCCTGCTATTACACAGAATAACTGTACCACTACCCTTACACCAGATCCTGCTATTACACAGAATAACTGTACCACTACCCCTTACACCAGATCCTGCTATTACACATAATAACTGTACCACTACCCTTACACCAGATCCTGCTATTACACAGAATAACTGTACCACTACCCTTACACCAGATCCTGCTATTACACAGAATAACTGTGCCACTACCCCTTACACCAGATCCTGCTATTACACAGAATAACTGTACCACTGCCCCTTACACCAGATCCTGCTATTACACAGAATAACTGTACCACTACCCCTTACACCAGATCCTGCTATTACACAGAATAACTGTACCACTACCCCTTACACCAGATCCTGCTATTACACAGAATAACTGTACCACTGCCCCTTACACCAGATCCTGTTATTACACAGAATAACTGTGCCACTACCCCTTACACCAGATCCTGCTATTACACATAGTAACTGTACCACTGCCCCTTACACCAGATCCTGTTATTACACAGAATAACTGTGCCACTACCCCTTACACCAGATCCTGCTATTACACATAGTAACTGTACCACTGCCCCTTACACCAGATCCTGCTATTACACAGAATAACTGTACCACTACCTCTTACACCAGATCCTGCTATTACACAGCATAACTGTGCCACTACCCCTTACACCAGATCCTTTTATTACACAGAATAACTGTACCACTGCCCCTTACACCAGATCCTGCTATTACACAGAATAACTGTGCCACTGCCCCTTACACCAGATCCTGCTATTACACAGAATAACTGTGCCACTGCCCCTTACACCAGATCCTGCTATTACACAGAATAACTGTACCACTACCCCTTACACCAGATCCTGCTATTACACATAATAACTGTACCACTACCCCTTACACCAGATCCTGCTATTACACAGAATAACTGTGCCACTGCCCCTTACACCAGATCCTGCTATTACACAGAATAACTGTGCCACTACCCCTTACACCAGATCCTGCTATTACACAGAATAACTGTACCACTACCCCTTACACCAGATCCTGCTATTACACAGAATAACTGTACCACTACCCATTACACCAGATCCTGCTATTACACAGAATAACTGTACCACTGCCCCTTACACCAGATCCTGCTATTACACAGAGTAACTGTACCACTGCCCCTTACACCAGATCCTGCTATTACACATAGTAACTGTACCACTGCCCCTTACACCAGATTCTGCTATTACACAGAATAACTGTACCACTACCCCTTACACCAGATCCTGCTGTTACACAGAATAACTGTACCACTGCCCCTTACACCAGATCCTGCTATTACACATAGTAACTGTACCACTACCCCTTACACCAGATCCTGCTATTACACAGAATAACTGTGCCACTACCCCTTACACCAGATCCTGCTATTACACAGAATAACTGTGCCACTACCCCTTACACCAGATCCTGTTATTACACAGCATAACTGTGCCACTGCCCCTTACACCAGATCCTGCTATTACACAGAATAACTGTACCACTGCCCCTTACACCAGATCCTGCTATTACACAGAATAACTGTGCCACTACCCCTTACACCAGATCCTGCTATTACACATAGTAACTGTACCACTGCCCCTTACACCAGATCCTGTTATTACACAGAATAACTGTGCCACTACCTCTTACACCAGATCCTGCTATTACACAGAATAACTGTACCACTACCCTTACACCAGATCCTGCTATTACACAGAATAACTGTGCCACTACCCCTTACACCAGATCCTGCTATTACACAGAATAACTGTACCACTGCCCCTTACACCAGATCCTGCTATTACACAGAATAACTGTACCACTACCCTTACACCAGATCCTGCTATTACACAGAATAACTGTGCCACTACCCCTTACACCAGATCCTGCTATTACACAGAATAACTGTACCACTACCCTTACACCAGATCCTGCTATTACACAGAATAACTGTGCCACTACCCCTTACACCAGATCCTGCTATTACACAGAATAACTGTACCACTGCCCCTTACACCAGATCCTGCTATTACACATAATAACTGTGCCACTACCTCTTACACCAGATCCTGCTACTACACAGCATAACTGTGCCACTACCCCTTACACCAGATCCTGCTATTACACAGAATAACTGTGCCACTACCCCTTACACCAGATCCTGCTATTACACAGAATAACTGTACCACTACCCTTACACCAGATCCTGCTATTACACAGAATAACTGTGCCACTACCCCTTACACCAGATCCTGCTATTACACAGAATAACTGTACCACTGCCCCTTACACCAGATCCTGCTATTACACAGAATAACTGTACCACTACCCTTACACCAGATCCTGCTATTACACAGAATAACTGTACCACTACCCCTTACACCAGATCCTGCTATTACACATAATAACTGTACCACTACCCTTACACCAGATCCTGCTATTACACAGAATAACTGTACCACTACCCTTACACCAGATCCTGCTATTACACAGAATAACTGTGCCACTACCCCTTACACCAGATCCTGCTATTACACAGAATAACTGTACCACTGCCCCTTACACCAGATCCTGCTATTACACAGAATAACTGTACCACTACCCCTTACACCAGATCCTGCTATTACACAGAATAACTGTACCACTACCCCTTACACCAGATCCTGCTATTACACAGAATAACTGTACCACTGCCCCTTACACCAGATCCTGTTATTACACAGAATAACTGTGCCACTACCCCTTACACCAGATCCTGCTATTACACATAGTAACTGTACCACTGCCCCTTACACCAGATCCTGTTATTACACAGAATAACTGTGCCACTACCCCTTACACCAGATCCTGCTATTACACATAGTAACTGTACCACTGCCCCTTACACCAGATCCTGCTATTACACAGAATAACTGTACCACTACCTCTTACACCAGATCCTGCTATTACACAGCATAACTGTGCCACTACCCCTTACACCAGATCCTTTTATTACACAGAATAACTGTACCACTGCCCCTTACACCAGATCCTGCTATTACACAGAATAACTGTGCCACTGCCCCTTACACCAGATCCTGCTATTACACAGAATAACTGTGCCACTGCCCCTTACACCAGATCCTGCTATTACACAGAATAACTGTACCACTACCCCTTACACCAGATCCTGCTATTACACATAATAACTGTACCACTACCCCTTACACCAGATCCTGCTATTACACAGAATAACTGTGCCACTGCCCCTTACACCAGATCCTGCTATTACACAGAATAACTGTGCCACTACCCCTTACACCAGATCCTGCTATTACACAGAATAACTGTACCACTACCCCTTACACCAGATCCTGCTATTACACAGAATAACTGTACCACTACCCTTACACCAGATCCTGCTATTACACAGAATAACTGTGCCACTACCCCTTACACCAGATCCTGCTATTACACAGAATAACTGTACCACTACCCTTACACCAGATCCTGCTATTACACAGAATAACTGTGCCACTACCCCTTACACCAGATCCTGCTATTACACAGAATAACTGTACCACTGCCCCTTACACCAGATCCTGCTATTACACATAATAACTGTGCCACTACCTCTTACACCAGATCCTGCTACTACACAGCATAACTGTGCCACTACCCCTTACACCAGATCCTGCTATTACACAGAATAACTGTGCCACTACCCCTTACACCAGATCCTGCTATTACACATAATAACTGTACCACTACCCCTTACACCAGATCCTGCTATTACACAGAATAACTGTACCACTACCCCTTACACCAGATCCTGCTATTACACAGAATAACTGTGCCACTGCCCCTTACACCAGATCCTGCTATTACACATAGTAACTGTACCACTGCCCCTTACACCAGATCCTGTTATTACACAGAATAACTGTGCCACTACCCCTTACACCAGATCCTGCTATTACACAGAATAACTGTGCCACTGCCCCTTACACCAGATCCTGCTATTACACAGAATAACTGTACCACTACCCCTTACACCAGATCCTGCTATTACACATAATAACTGTACCACTACCCCTTACACCAGATCCTGCTATTACACAGAATAACTGTGCCACTGCCCCTTACACCAGATCCTGCTATTACACAGAATAACTGTGCCACTGCCCCTTACACCAGATCCTGCTATTACACAGAATAACTATACCACTGCCCCTTACACCAGATCCTGCTATTACACAGAGTAACTGTACCACTGCCCCTTACACCAGATCCTGCTATTACACATAGTAACTGTACCACTGCCGCTTACACCAGATCCTGCTATTACACAGAATAACTGTACCACTACCCCTTACACCAGATCCTGCTATTACACATAGTAACTGTACCACTGCCCCTTACACCAGATCCTGCTATTACACAGAATAACTGTGCCACTACCCCTTACACCAGATCCTGTTATTACACAGCATAACTGTACCACTACCCTTACACCAGATCCTGCTATTACACAGAATAACTGTGCCACTACCCCTTACACCAGATCCTGCTATTACACAGAATAACTGTGCCACTACCCCTTACACCAGATCCTGTTATTACACAGCATAACTGTACCACTACCCTTACACCAGATCCTGCTATTACACAGAATAACTGTACCACTGCCCCTTACACCAGATCCTGCTATTACACAGAATAACTGTACCACTACCCCTTACACCAGATCCTGCTATTACACAGAATAACTGTGCCACTACCCCTTACACCAGATCCTGCTATTACACAGAATAACTGTGCCACTACCCCTTACACCAGATTCTGCTATTACACAGAATAACTGTGCCACTGCCCCTTACACCAGATCCTGCTATTACACAGAATAACTGTACCACTACCCCTTACACCAGATCCTGCTATTACACATAATAACTGTACCACTACCCTTACACCAGATCCTGCTATTACACAGAATAACTGTACCACTACCCTTACACCAGATCCTGCTATTACACAGAATAACTGTGCCACTACCCCTTACACCAGATCCTGCTATTACACAGAATAACTGTACCACTGCCCCTTACACCAGATCCTGCTATTACACAGAATAACTGTACCACTACCCCTTACACCAGATCCTGCTATTACACAGAATAACTGTACCACTACCCCTTACACCAGATCCTGCTATTACACAGAATAACTGTACCACTGCCCCTTACACCAGATCCTGTTATTACACAGAATAACTGTGCCACTACCCCTTACACCAGATCCTGCTATTACACATAGTAACTGTACCACTGCCCCTTACACCAGATCCTGTTATTACACAGAATAACTGTGCCACTACCCCTTACACCAGATCCTGCTATTACACATAGTAACTGTACCACTGCCCCTTACACCAGATCCTGCTATTACACAGAATAACTGTACCACTACCTCTTACACCAGATCCTGCTATTACACAGCATAACTGTGCCACTACCCCTTACACCAGATCCTGCTATTACACAGAATAACTGTACCACTGCCCCTTACACCAGATCCTGCTATTACACAGAATAACTGTGCCACTGCCCCTTACACCAGATCCTGCTATTACACAGAATAACTGTGCCACTGCCCCTTACACCAGATCCTGCTATTACACAGAATAACTGTACCACTACCCCTTACACCAGATCCTGCTATTACACATAATAACTGTACCACTACCCCTTACACCAGATCCTGCTATTACACAGAATAACTGTGCCACTGCCCCTTACACCAGATCCTGCTATTACACAGAATAACTGTGCCACTACCCCTTACACCAGATCCTGCTATTACACAGAATAACTGTACCACTACCCCTTACACCAGATCCTGCTATTACACAGAATAACTGTACCACTACCTCTTACACCAGATCCTGCTATTACACAGAATAACTGTACCACTGCCCCTTACACCAGATCCTGCTATTACACAGAGTAACTGTACCACTGCCCCTTACACCAGATCCTGCTATTACACATAGTAACTGTACCACTGCCCCTTACACCAGATCCTGTTATTACACAGAATAACTGTGCCACTACCTCTTACACCAGATCCTGCTATTACACAGAATAACTGTACCACTACCCTTACACCAGATCCTGCTATTACACAGAATAACTGTGCCACTACCCCTTACACCAGATCCTGCTATTACACAGAATAACTGTACCACTGCCCCTTACACCAGATCCTGCTATTACACAGAATAACTGTACCACTACCCTTACACCAGATCCTGCTATTACACAGAATAACTGTGCCACTACCCCTTACACCAGATCCTGCTATTACACAGAATAACTGTACCACTACCCTTACACCAGATCCTGCTATTACACAGAATAACTGTGCCACTACCCCTTACACCAGATCCTGCTATTACACAGAATAACTGTACCACTGCCCCTTACACCAGATCCTGCTATTACACATAATAACTGTGCCACTACCTCTTACACCAGATCCTGCTACTACACAGCATAACTGTGCCACTACCCCTTACACCAGATCCTGCTATTACACAGAATAACTGTGCCACTACCCCTTACACCAGATCCTGCTATTACACATAATAACTGTACCACTACCCCTTACACCAGATCCTGCTATTACACAGAATAACTGTACCACTACCCCTTACACCAGATCCTGCTATTACACAGAATAACTGTGCCACTGCCCCTTACACCAGATCCTGCTATTACACATAGTAACTGTACCACTGCCCCTTACACCAGATCCTGTTATTACACAGAATAACTGTGCCACTACCCCTTACACCAGATCCTGCTATTACACAGAATAACTGTGCCACTGCCCCTTACACCAGATCCTGCTATTACACAGAATAACTGTACCACTACCCCTTACACCAGATCCTGCTATTACACATAATAACTGTACCACTACCCCTTACACCAGATCCTGCTATTACACAGAATAACTGTGCCACTGCCCCTTACACCAGATCCTGCTATTACACAGAATAACTGTGCCACTGCCCCTTACACCAGATCCTGCTATTACACAGAATAACTATACCACTGCCCCTTACACCAGATCCTGCTATTACACAGAGTAACTGTACCACTGCCCCTTACACCAGATCCTGCTATTACACATAGTAACTGTACCACTGCCGCTTACACCAGATCCTGCTATTACACAGAATAACTGTACCACTACCCCTTACACCAGATCCTGCTATTACACATAGTAACTGTACCACTGCCCCTTACACCAGATCCTGCTATTACACAGAATAACTGTGCCACTACCCCTTACACCAGATCCTGTTATTACACAGCATAACTGTACCACTACCCTTACACCAGATCCTGCTATTACACAGAATAACTGTGCCACTACCCCTTACACCAGATCCTGCTATTACACAGAATAACTGTGCCACTACCCCTTACACCAGATCCTGTTATTACACAGCATAACTGTACCACTACCCTTACACCAGATCCTGCTATTACACAGAATAACTGTACCACTGCCCCTTACACCAGATCCTGCTATTACACAGAATAACTGTACCACTACCCCTTACACCAGATCCTGCTATTACACAGAATAACTGTGCCACTACCCCTTACACCAGATCCTGCTATTACACAGAATAACTGTGCCACTACCCCTTACACCAGATTCTGCTATTACACAGAATAACTGTGCCACTGCCCCTTACACCAGATCCTGCTATTACACAGAATAACTGTACCACTACCCCTTACACCAGATCCTGCTATTACACATAATAACTGTACCACTACCCTTACACCAGATCCTGCTATTACACAGAATAACTGTACCACTACCCTTACACCAGATCCTGCTATTACACAGAATAACTGTGCCACTACCCCTTACACCAGATCCTGCTATTACACAGAATAACTGTACCACTGCCCCTTACACCAGATCCTGCTATTACACAGAATAACTGTACCACTACCCCTTACACCAGATCCTGCTATTACACAGAATAACTGTACCACTACCTCTTACACCAGATCCTGCTATTACACAGAATAACTGTACCACTGCCCCTTACACCAGATCCTGCTATTACACAGAGTAACTGTACCACTGCCCCTTACACCAGATCCTGCTATTACACATAGTAACTGTACCACTGCCCCTTACACCAGATCCTGTTATTACACAGAATAACTGTGCCACTACCTCTTACACCAGATCCTGCTATTACACAGAATAACTGTACCACTACCCTTACACCAGATCCTGCTATTACACAGAATAACTGTGCCACTACCCCTTACACCAGATCCTGCTATTACACAGAATAACTGTACCACTGCCCCTTACACCAGATCCTGCTATTACACAGAATAACTGTACCACTACCCTTACACCAGATCCTGCTATTACACAGAATAACTGTGCCACTACCCCTTACACCAGATCCTGCTATTACACAGAATAACTGTACCACTACCCTTACACCAGATCCTGCTATTACACAGAATAACTGTGCCACTACCCCTTACACCAGATCCTGCTATTACACAGAATAACTGTACCACTGCCCCTTACACCAGATCCTGCTATTACACATAATAACTGTGCCACTACCTCTTACACCAGATCCTGCTACTACACAGCATAACTGTGCCACTACCCCTTACACCAGATCCTGCTATTACACAGAATAACTGTGCCACTACCCCTTACACCAGATCCTGCTATTACACATAATAACTGTACCACTACCCCTTACACCAGATCCTGCTATTACACAGAATAACTGTACCACTACCCCTTACACCAGATCCTGCTATTACACAGAATAACTGTGCCACTGCCCCTTACACCAGATCCTGCTATTACACATAGTAACTGTACCACTGCCCCTTACACCAGATCCTGTTATTACACAGAATAACTGTGCCACTACCCCTTACACCAGATCCTGCTATTACACAGAATAACTGTGCCACTGCCCCTTACACCAGATCCTGCTATTACACAGAATAACTGTACCACTACCCCTTACACCAGATCCTGCTATTACACATAATAACTGTACCACTACCCCTTACACCAGATCCTGCTATTACACAGAATAACTGTGCCACTGCCCCTTACACCAGATCCTGCTATTACACAGAATAACTGTGCCACTGCCCCTTACACCAGATCCTGCTATTACACAGAATAACTATACCACTGCCCCTTACACCAGATCCTGCTATTACACAGAGTAACTGTACCACTGCCCCTTACACCAGATCCTGCTATTACACATAGTAACTGTACCACTGCCGCTTACACCAGATCCTGCTATTACACAGAATAACTGTACCACTACCCCTTACACCAGATCCTGCTATTACACATAGTAACTGTACCACTGCCCCTTACACCAGATCCTGCTATTACACAGAATAACTGTGCCACTACCCCTTACACCAGATCCTGTTATTACACAGCATAACTGTACCACTACCCTTACACCAGATCCTGCTATTACACAGAATAACTGTGCCACTACCCCTTACACCAGATCCTGCTATTACACAGAATAACTGTGCCACTACCCCTTACACCAGATCCTGTTATTACACAGCATAACTGTACCACTACCCTTACACCAGATCCTGCTATTACACAGAATAACTGTACCACTGCCCCTTACACCAGATCCTGCTATTACACAGAATAACTGTACCACTACCCCTTACACCAGATCCTGCTATTACACAGAATAACTGTGCCACTACCCCTTACACCAGATCCTGCTATTACACAGAATAACTGTGCCACTACCCCTTACACCAGATTCTGCTATTACACAGAATAACTGTGCCACTGCCCCTTACACCAGATCCTGCTATTACACAGAATAACTGTACCACTACCCCTTACACCAGATCCTGCTATTACACATAATAACTGTACCACTACCCTTACACCAGATCCTGCTATTACACAGAATAACTGTACCACTACCCTTACACCAGATCCTGCTATTACACAGAATAACTGTGCCACTACCCCTTACACCAGATCCTGCTATTACACAGAATAACTGTACCACTGCCCCTTACACCAGATCCTGCTATTACACAGAATAACTGTACCACTACCCCTTACACCAGATCCTGCTATTACACAGAATAACTGTACCACTACCCCTTACACCAGATCCTGCTATTACACAGAATAACTGTACCACTGCCCCTTACACCAGATCCTGTTATTACACAGAATAACTGTGCCACTACCCCTTACACCAGATCCTGCTATTACACATAGTAACTGTACCACTGCCCCTTACACCAGATCCTGTTATTACACAGAATAACTGTGCCACTACCCCTTACACCAGATCCTGCTATTACACATAGTAACTGTACCACTGCCCCTTACACCAGATCCTGCTATTACACAGAATAACTGTACCACTACCTCTTACACCAGATCCTGCTATTACACAGCATAACTGTGCCACTACCCCTTACACCAGATCCTGCTATTACACAGAATAACTGTACCACTGCCCCTTACACCAGATCCTGCTATTACACAGAATAACTGTGCCACTGCCCCTTACACCAGATCCTGCTATTACACAGAATAACTGTGCCACTGCCCCTTACACCAGATCCTGCTATTACACAGAATAACTGTACCACTACCCCTTACACCAGATCCTGCTATTACACATAATAACTGTACCACTACCCCTTACACCAGATCCTGCTATTACACAGAATAACTGTGCCACTGCCCCTTACACCAGATCCTGCTATTACACAGAATAACTGTGCCACTACCCCTTACACCAGATCCTGCTATTACACAGAATAACTGTACCACTACCCCTTACACCAGATCCTGCTATTACACAGAATAACTGTACCACTACCTCTTACACCAGATCCTGCTATTACACAGAATAACTGTACCACTGCCCCTTACACCAGATCCTGCTATTACACAGAGTAACTGTACCACTGCCCCTTACACCAGATCCTGCTATTACACATAGTAACTGTACCACTGCCCCTTACACCAGATCCTGCTATTACACAGAATAACTGTACCACTACCCCTTACACCAGATCCTGCTGTTACACAGAATAACTGTACCACTGCCCCTTACACCAGATCCTGCTATTACACATAGTAACTGTACCACTACCCCTTACACCAGATCCTGCTATTACACAGAATAACTGTGCCACTACCCCTTACACCAGATCCTGCTATTACACAGAATAACTGTGCCACTACCCCTTACACCAGATCCTGTTATTACACAGCATAACTGTGCCACTGCCCCTTACACCAGATCCTGCTATTACACAGAATAACTGTACCACTGCCCCTTACACCAGATCCTGCTATTACACAGAATAACTGTGCCACTACCCCTTACACCAGATCCTGCTATTACACATAGTAACTGTACCACTGCCCCTTACACCAGATCCTGTTATTACACAGAATAACTGTGCCACTACCTCTTACACCAGATCCTGCTATTACACAGAATAACTGTACCACTACCCTTACACCAGATCCTGCTATTACACAGAATAACTGTGCCACTACCCCTTACACCAGATCCTGCTATTACACAGAATAACTGTACCACTGCCCCTTACACCAGATCCTGCTATTACACAGAATAACTGTACCACTACCCTTACACCAGATCCTGCTATTACACAGAATAACTGTGCCACTACCCCTTACACCAGATCCTGCTATTACACAGAATAACTGTACCACTACCCTTACACCAGATCCTGCTATTACACAGAATAACTGTGCCACTACCCCTTACACCAGATCCTGCTATTACACAGAATAACTGTACCACTGCCCCTTACACCAGATCCTGCTATTACACATAATAACTGTGCCACTACCTCTTACACCAGATCCTGCTACTACACAGCATAACTGTGCCACTACCCCTTACACCAGATCCTGCTATTACACAGAATAACTGTGCCACTACCCCTTACACCAGATCCTGCTATTACACATAATAACTGTACCACTACCCCTTACACCAGATCCTGCTATTACACAGAATAACTGTACCACTACCCCTTACACCAGATCCTGCTATTACACAGAATAACTGTGCCACTGCCCCTTACACCAGATCCTGCTATTACACATAGTAACTGTACCACTGCCCCTTACACCAGATCCTGTTATTACACAGAATAACTGTGCCACTACCCCTTACACCAGATCCTGCTATTACACAGAATAACTGTGCCACTGCCCCTTACACCAGATCCTGCTATTACACAGAATAACTGTACCACTACCCCTTACACCAGATCCTGCTATTACACATAATAACTGTACCACTACCCCTTACACCAGATCCTGCTATTACACAGAATAACTGTGCCACTGCCCCTTACACCAGATCCTGCTATTACACAGAATAACTGTGCCACTGCCCCTTACACCAGATCCTGCTATTACACAGAATAACTATACCACTGCCCCTTACACCAGATCCTGCTATTACACAGAGTAACTGTACCACTGCCCCTTACACCAGATCCTGCTATTACACATAGTAACTGTACCACTGCCGCTTACACCAGATCCTGCTATTACACAGAATAACTGTACCACTACCCCTTACACCAGATCCTGCTATTACACATAGTAACTGTACCACTGCCCCTTACACCAGATCCTGCTATTACACAGAATAACTGTGCCACTACCCCTTACACCAGATCCTGTTATTACACAGAATAACTGTGCCACTACCCCTTACACCAGATCCTGCTATTACACAGAATAACTATACCACTGCCCCTTACACCAGATCCTGCTATTACACAGAGTAACTGTACCACTGCCCCTTACACCAGATCCTGCTATTACACATAGTAACTGTACCACTGCCCCTTACACCAGATCCTGCTATTACACAGAATAACTGTACCACTACCCCTTACACCAGATCCTGCTGTTACACAGAATAACTGTACCACTGCCCCTTACACCAGATCCTGCTATTACACATAGTAACTGTACCACTACCCCTTACACCAGATCCTGCTATTACACAGAATAACTGTGCCACTACCCCTTACACCAGATCCTGCTATTACACAGAATAACTGTGCCACTACCCCTTACACCAGATCCTGTTATTACACAGCATAACTGTGCCACTGCCCCTTACACCAGATCCTGCTATTACACAGAATAACTGTACCACTGCCCCTTACACCAGATCCTGCTATTACACAGAATAACTGTGCCACTACCCCTTACACCAGATCCTGCTATTACACATAGTAACTGTACCACTGCCCCTTACACCAGATCCTGTTATTACACAGAATAACTGTGCCACTACCTCTTACACCAGATCCTGCTATTACACAGAATAACTGTACCACTACCCTTACACCAGATCCTGCTATTACACAGAATAACTGTGCCACTACCCCTTACACCAGATCCTGCTATTACACAGAATAACTGTACCACTGCCCCTTACACCAGATCCTGCTATTACACAGAATAACTGTACCACTACCCCTTACACCAGATCCTGCTATTACACAGAATAACTGTACCACTACCCTTACACCAGATCCTGCTATTACACAGAATAACTGTGCCACTACCCCTTACACCAGATCCTGCTATTACACAGAATAACTGTACCACTACCCTTACACCAGATCCTGCTATTACACAGAATAACTGTGCCACTACCCCTTACACCAGATCCTGCTATTACACAGAATAACTGTACCACTGCCCCTTACACCAGATCCTGCTATTACACATAATAACTGTGCCACTACCTCTTACACCAGATCCTGCTACTACACAGCATAACTGTGCCACTACCCCTTACACCAGATCCTGCTATTACACAGAATAACTGTGCCACTACCCCTTACACCAGATCCTGCTATTACACATAATAACTGTACCACTACCCCTTACACCAGATCCTGCTATTACACAGAATAACTGTACCACTACCCCTTACACCAGATCCTGCTATTACACAGAATAACTGTGCCACTGCCCCTTACACCAGATCCTGCTATTACACATAGTAACTGTACCACTGCCCCTTACACCAGATCCTGTTATTACACAGAATAACTGTGCCACTACCCCTTACACCAGATCCTGCTATTACACAGAATAACTGTGCCACTGCCCCTTACACCAGATCCTGCTATTACACAGAATAACTGTGCCACTACCCCTTACACCAGATCCTGTTATTACACAGCATAACTGTACCACTACCCTTACACCAGATCCTGCTATTACACAGAATAACTGTACCACTGCCCCTTACACCAGATCCTGCTATTACACAGAATAACTGTACCACTACCCCTTACACCAGATCCTGCTATTACACAGAATAACTGTGCCACTACCCCTTACACCAGATCCTGCTATTACACAGAATAACTGTGCCACTACCCCTTACACCAGATCCTGCTATTACACATAGTAACTGTACCACTGCCCCTTACACCAGATCCTGCTATTACACAGAATAACTGTACCACTACCTCTTACACCAGATCCTGCTATTACACAGCATAACTGTGCCACTACCCCTTACACCAGATCCTGCTATTACACAGAATAACTGTACCACTGCCCCTTACACCAGATCCTGCTATTACACAGAATAACTGTGCCACTGCCCCTTACACCAGATCCTGCTATTACACAGAATAACTGTGCCACTGCCCCTTACACCAGATCCTGCTATTACACAGAATAACTGTACCACTACCCCTTACACCAGATCCTGCTATTACACATAATAACTGTACCACTACCCCTTACACCAGATCCTGCTATTACACAGAATAACTGTGCCACTGCCCCTTACACCAGATCCTGCTATTACACAGAATAACTGTGCCACTACCCCTTACACCAGATCCTGCTATTACACAGAATAACTGTACCACTACCCCTTACACCAGATCCTGCTATTACACAGAATAACTGTACCACTACCCATTACACCAGATCCTGCTATTACACAGAATAACTGTACCACTGCCCCTTACACCAGATCCTGCTATTACACAGAGTAACTGTACCACTGCCCCTTACACCAGATCCTGCTATTACACATAGTAACTGTACCACTGCCCCTTACACCAGATCCTGCTATTACACAGAATAACTGTACCACTACCCCTTACACCAGATCCTGCTGTTACACAGAATAACTGTACCACTGCCCCTTACACCAGATCCTGCTATTACACATAGTAACTGTACCACTACCCCTTACACCAGATCCTGCTATTACACAGAATAACTGTGCCACTACCCCTTACACCAGATCCTGCTATTACACAGAATAACTGTGCCACTACCCCTTACACCAGATCCTGTTATTACACAGCATAACTGTGCCACTGCCCCTTACACCAGATCCTGCTATTACACAGAATAACTGTACCACTGCCCCTTACACCAGATCCTGCTATTACACAGAATAACTGTGCCACTACCCCTTACACCAGATCCTGCTATTACACATAGTAACTGTACCACTGCCCCTTACACCAGATCCTGTTATTACACAGAATAACTGTGCCACTACCTCTTACACCAGATCCTGCTATTACACATAGTAACTGTACCACTGCCCCTTACACCAGATCCTGCTATTACACAGAATAACTGTGCCACTACACCTTACACCAGATCCTGCTATTACACAGAATAACTGTACCACTGCCTCTTACACCAGATCCTGCTATTACACAGAATAACTGTACCACTACCCCTTACACCAGATCCTGCTATTACACATAATAACTGTACCACTACCCCTTACACCAGATCCTGCTATTACACAGAATAACTGTACCACTACCCCTTACACCAGATCCTGCTATTACACAGAATAACTGTACCACTGCCTCTTACACCAGATCCTGCTATTACACAGAATAACTGTACCACTACCCCTTACACCAGATCCTGCTATTACACATAATAACTGTACCACTACCCCTTACACCAGATCCTGCTATTACACAGAATAACTGTACCACTACCCCTTACACCAGATCCTGCTATTACACATAGTAACTGTACCACTACCCCTTACACCAGATCCTGCTATTACACAGAATAACTGTACCACTGCCCCTTACACCAGATCCTGCTATTACACAGAATAACTGTACCACTATCCCTTACACCAGATCCTGCTATTACACAGAATAACTGTACCACTGCCCCTTACACCAGATCCTGCTATTACACAGAATAACTGTGCCACTACCCCTTACACCAGATCCTGCTACTACACAGAATAACTGTACCACTGCCCCTTACACCAGATCCTGCTATTACACAGAATAACTGTACCACTATCCCTTACACCAGATCCTGCTATTACACAGAATAACTGTGCCACTACCCCTTACACCAGATCCTGCTACTACACAGAATAACTGTACCACTATCCCTTACACCAGATCCTATTACATATAATAACTGTACCACTACCTCTTACACCAGATCCTGCTATTACACAGAATAACTGTACCACTACCCCTTACACCAGATCCTGCTATTACACAGAATAACTGTACCACTGCCCCTTACACCAGATCCTGCTATTACACAGCATAACTGTACCACTGCCCCTTACACCAGATCCTGCTATTACACAGAATAACTGTACCACTACCTCTTACACCAGATCCTGCTATTACACAGAATAACTGTACCACTACCCCTTACACCAGATCCTGCTATTACACAGAATAACTGTACCACTACCCCTTACACCAGATCCTGCTATTACACAGAATAACTGTACCACTGCCCCTTACACCAGATCCTGTTATTGCACAGAATAACTGTGCCACTACCCCTTACACCAGATCCTGCTATTACACATAGTAACTGTACCACTGCCCCTTACACCAGATCCTGTTATTACACAGAATAACTGTGCCACTACCCCTTACACCAGATCCTGCTATTACACATAGTAACTGTACCACTGCCCCTTACACCAGATCCTGCTATTACACAGAATAACTGTACCACTATCCCTTACACCAGATCCTGCTATTACACATAGTAACTGTACCACTACCCCTTACACCAGATCCTGCTATTACACAGAATAACTGTACCACTACCCCTTACACCAGATCCTGCTATTACACAGAATAACTGTACCACTATCCCTTACACCAGATCCTGCTATTACACATAGTAACTGTGCCACTACCCCTTACACCAGATCCTGCTATTACACAGAATAACTGTACCACTATCCCTTACACTAGATCCTGCTATTACACATAGTAACTGTGCCACTACCCCTTACACCAGATCCTACTATTACACAGAATAACTGTACCACTACCCCTTACACCAGATCCTGCTATTACACATAGTAACTGTACCACTGCCCCTTACACCAGATCCTGCTATTACACATAGTAACTGTACCACTGCCCCTTACACCAGATCCTGCTATTACACAGAATAACTGTACCACTACCCCTTACACCAGATCCTGCTATTACACAGAATAACTGTACCACTGCCCCTTACACCAGATCCTGCTATTACACATAGTAACTGTACCACTGCCCCTTACACCAGATCCTGCTATTACACAGAATAACTGTGCCACTACACCTTACACCAGATCCTGCTATTACACAGAATAACTGTACCACTACCCCTTACACCAGATCCTGCTATTACACATAATAACTGTACCACTACCCCTTACACCAGATCCTGCTATTACACAGAATAACTGTACCACTACCCCTTACACCAGATCCTGCTATTACACAGAATAACTGTACCACTACCCCTTACACCAGATCCTGCTATTACACAGAATAACTGTACCACTACCCCTTACACCAGATCCTGCTATTACACAGAATAACTGTACCACTGCCTCTTACACCAGATCCTGCTATTACACAGAATAACTGTACCACTACCCCTTACACCAGATCCTGCTATTACACATAATAACTGTACCACTACCCCTTACACCAGATCCTGCTATTACACAGAATAACTGTACCACTACCCCTTACACCAGATCCTGCTATTACACATAGTAACTGTACCACTACCCCTTACACCAGATCCTGCTATTACACAGAATAACTGTACCACTGCCCCTTACACCAGATCCTGCTATTACACAGAATAACTGTACCACTATCCCTTACACCAGATCCTGCTATTACACAGAATAACTGTACCACTGCCCCTTACACCAGATCCTGCTATTACACAGAATAACTGTGCCACTACCCCTTACACCAGATCCTGCTACTACACAGAATAACTGTACCACTGCCCCTTACACCAGATCCTGCTATTACACAGAATAACTGTACCACTATCCCTTACGCCAGATCCTGCTATTACACAGAATAACTGTGCCACTACCCCTTACACCAGATCCTGCTACTACACAGAATAACTGTACCACTATCCCTTACACCAGATCCTATTACATATAATAACTGTACCACTACCTCTTACACCAGATCCTGCTATTACACAGAATAACTGTACCACTACCCCTTACACCAGATCCTGCTATTACACAGAATAACTGTACCACTGCCCCTTACACCAGATCCTGCTATTACACAGCATAACTGTACCACTGCCCCTTACACCAGATCCTGCTATTACACAGAATAACTGTACCACTACCTCTTACACCAGATCCTGCTATTACACAGAATAACTGTACCACTACCCCTTACACCAGATCCTGCTATTACACAGAATAACTGTACCACTGCCCCTTACACCAGATCCTGCTATTACACATAATAACTGTACCACTACCCCTTACACCAGATCCTGCTATTACACAGAATAACTGTACCACTGCCCCTTACACCAGATCCTGCTATTACACAGAATAACTGTACCACTGCCTCTTACACCAGATCCTGCTATTACACAGAATAACTGTACCACTACCCCTTACACCAGATCCTGCTATTACACAGAATAACTGTACCACTGCCCCTTACACCAGATCCTGCTATTACACATAATAACTGTACCACTGCCCCTTACACAAGATCCTGCTATTACACATAATAACTGTACCACTACCCCTTACACCAGATCCTGCTATTACACAGAATAACTGTACCACTGCCCCTTACACCAGATCCTGCTATTACACAGAATAACTGTACCACTACCCCTTACACCAGATCCTGCTATTACACAGAATAACTGTGCCACTGCCCCTTACACCAGATCCTGCTATTACACAGAATAACTGTACCACTATCCCTTACACCAGATCCTGCTATTACACAGAATAACTGTACCACTACCCCTTACACCAGATCCTGCTATTACACATAATAACTGTACCACTGCCCCTTACACCAGATCCTGCTATTACACATAATAACTGTACCACTGCCCCTTACACCAGATCCTGTTATTACACAGAATAACTGTACCACTGCCCCTAACACCAGATCCTGCTATTACACAGAATAACTGTACCACTACCCCTTACACCAGATCCTGCTATTACACATAATAACTGTACCACTGCCCCTTACACCAGATCCTGCTATTACACATAATAACTGTACCACTGCCCCTTACACCAGATCCTGCTATTACACAGAATAACTGTACCACTACCCCTTACACCAGATCCTGCTATTACACAGAATAACTGTGCCACTACCCCTTACACCAGATCCTGCTATTACACATAGTAACTGTATCACTGCCCCTTACACCAGATCCTGCTATTACACAGAATAACTGTGCCACTACCTCTTACACCAGATCCTGCTATTACACAGAATAACTGTACCACTACAGCTTTATCAGCAGTGAAACGCGTCAGCACCACATATTGCACCCCAGGATTTGACTTTTATCTGTTGGAGTTTGTAGACCAGCCACCCCTTACCACAGGTTTCCATATTTCCACATGGGTTTAGGCTCGATAAATAGAGATTATTATATTTCGATACTGAATGAATACATCAGATAAGTAGATAGGTTGGACATAACTGTGATAGTTTATTTCCCCAGCATAGAGACAGGGAAGTATAACAGCAGTATCCTGCACAGCACGTTACTATGACATTGGTGATGTACAGACGTCTGTGTAATGAAGATATAAGTATATGCAGAGTGGGCTGCGCTCCGCACCTATCCATCACCTCCTTCCCAGCTGTGAGCGCAGATACGGCCATCTATATTCCAGCGCTGACAATCTCATACTTACTGTAATGAGCGACGGTCCCAGAATCTGCACTTAGTACCCATTAGTGCATCAGCCTTCATTAGGCTTCTCTAGTCCCCCCTTCCCAGTGCTCTGCAATGCTCTGCACCTTCTGGCAGATAATGTCCTGGAGGGCCTTTCTAATAACACAGATATGATGAATAAACAGGAGCAGAACATTGTCACCTGGGTGGAATGGGCCATGTTAGGAGATGTGTGTTTGGATTTGCTGTGCGTCCTCTCATTACATTGATGGGGACTGTGTTACTGTTCCGCTCTCCCTATAACTTAGTTCTGCGTTTCGCTCTCTCCTCGCCCTGTACTCTATCCTGTATAATGTTCTGCAGAGTAATGAGCTGTGCAAAGCCGATACATCTCTGCAATATGTGGGAGTGCTACAAGACAACAAGACAACAACAAATGCATTAACTGCTTCACACCCAGACCCTACTCCAGTGGTCTGCCGAAACATGGCGTGCAGTCCCTCTGCAGTGTGTGCAGTACAGGTCCTGCGCCGTAGCAACGTAGTATGGCTGAAGATGCCAAGTGATTGATAGTCTGCAGCGATTTGGGGGTTGAGACGGGGGGAGGGAGGGGTGCGCATCTCCTCCGTTTTGGGATAGTGCTGAGGCCAGGGTCTCCATCTACCAACGGAGGTTTCCTGGCTTCAGTGACGGAGCTGCAGCGGCCGGTCTGCCTAACCTCGTGCTTCCGTGCCGTAATATGTGCAAACACAGGATACATCTATATAAGTGCATTTTGTTTTAATCTGTTTTCATTTAGGAAGTAATTATACAAAGGAACAAAACAACAGCTAATCGATGTGTAATAACCATAGAGGTGGAGTGATATATTAGATGATACAGTGAGATATGGAGGGTGGATCAAAAAGTGCATGTACTGTATGCCATTTGTCTTTATACTGCTACCTGTTGCACTTGTGAAGGTTTGGTCACCTGGGCCTGATTCGGACGCAGGGGAACGATGTTTTTTGTCTGCACAAACGTCTGATTCGCACCACACATGCGTCCCGATTTATACTTACAGTGTCGCTTTGACGTACAGTAGCAGAATTGCGAGGGCGGTGACAGGGAGGTAACAGGGGTGTGGCTAAAAAGAGTCATGGCCAAGTCAAGCATGTCGCTGAAAGCGGTTGTATAACGAAACGCACAGTCACTGACGTAGGAGACCATACTCAGCCCTACCACACGCAGGCTTAAATGGTGCAACCAATGGTGGCGTCTAAAGACACACAGACAGTAGAGCAGCATCTATAGAAGCTGTGACGGGCATCTCAGTCCTGGCACGTGCGGACGCGCTGTTGTACACCAGGGTAAGGCTTTGTAGCCGCATTAGCATAAAGTTGCAGGCGAGCCTGCAGCAGACGATACAAGGGCACATCCCTAATGTTTACCGGCTGATGTGGATGGGTCCCTGGGATGGGGAGGACGTTGTGTTACGTGTTCAGGGCTTGTTCTATCTTTGCTATATGTCCCATGTCAGGCTTTCCCTAGAACAGACATAGAAAGGGCAGTGTAGTGACATAGCTGTGTGATGTAGTAGTGATGTAGCTGTGTGATGTAGTAGTGAAGTAGCTGTGTCATGTAGTAGTGAAGTAGCTGTGTGATGTAGTAGTGAAGTAGCTGTGTGATGTAGCAGTGACATAGCTGTGTGATGTAGTAGTGATGTAGCTGTGTGATGTAGTAGTGACATAGCTGTGTGATGTAGTAGTGAAGTAGCTGTGTGATGTAGTAGTGACATAGCTGTGTGATGTAGTAGTGAAGTAGCTGTGTGATGTAGTAGTGACATAGCTGTGTGATGTAGTAGTGATGTAGCTGTGTGATGTAGTAGTGACATAGCTGTGTGATGTAGTAGTGATGTAGCTGTGTGATGTAGTAGTGACATAGCTGTGTGATGTAGTAGTGACGTAGCTGTGTGATGTAGTAGTGACATAGCTGTGTGATGTAGTAGTGACATAGCTGTGTGATGTAGCTGTGTGATGTAGTAGTGACATAGCTGTGTGATGTAGCTGTGTGATGTAGTAGTGACATAGCTGTGTGATGTAGTAGTGAAGTAGCTGTGTGATGTAGTAGTGACATAGCTGTGTGATGTAGTAGTGAAGTAGCTGTGTGATGTAGTAGTGACATAGCTGTGTGATGTAGTAGTGACATAGCTGTGTGATGTAGTAGTGACATAGCTGTGTGATGTAGTGGTGACATAGCTGTGTGATGTAGTAGTGACGTAGCTGTGTGATGTAGTAGTGACATAGCTGTGTGATGTAGTAGTGACATAGCTGTGTGATGTAGCTGTGTGATGTAGTAGTGACATAGCTGTGTGATGTAGTAGTGAAGTAGCTGTGTGATGTAGTAGTGACATAGCTGTGTGATGTAGTAGTGACATAGCTGTGTGATGTAGTAGTGATGTAGCTGTGTGATGTAGTGGTGATGTAGCTGTGTGATGTAGTAGTGACATAGTTGTGTGATGTAGTGGTGATGTAGCTGTGTGATGTAGTGATGCAGCTGTGTGATGTAGCAATGATGTAGTAGTGACGCAGCTGTGTGATGTATTAGTGATACAGCTGTGTGATGCAGTAGTGATGTAGCTGTGTAATGTAGTGATGTAGTGGTGACATAGCTGTGTGATGTAGTAGCGATGTAGCTGTGTGAGAGGTACAGTAACTCTTGTGTCTCCATCTCTCTAGGAGGAGCACAAGCAGCTGAACAACATGTTGGGCTTCGAGGTCCATTCCATGCTCTGCGTCCCAGTCATAAGCCGAGCGACGTCGCAGGTGGTGGCCTTGGCGTGTGCGTTCAACAAACAAGGAGGAAAGTAAGTAAAGGACAGCAACATATTTGTCGGATGAATGGGTTGTTGTACAGTTGTGTATTAAAGGGGTCTCCAGCCTGTAATGTGTACCCCATATGCTGCCCCTGGATCCAGACTCCCACCAAGCTGAAGAATGACAGGGGTCCGTGCCTGGTGGCTTACACCTCAGTTACGTGCTGTCACCCAGCTGTGTATACAGACCTTTACAGCTTCATCATGTCCTGCTGACATGCCGGCCAACAGTCCTCAATGCCAGCGCCCAACGTGGAAAATTCCACAGTAGTCTATCTGGTAATAAGTTCTGAAAGACGCAGCGAGACAGTGGGCCTCATTCAGAGGTGACGCAGATCATGCGCAGCTGCAGCTACAGCTACAGTACTTAATGGGGGTGTCTCCGAGTTGTTCGCTCGCTAGCTGCTTTTAGCAGCATTGCACACGCTAGGCCGCCGCCCTCTGGGAGTGAATCTTATCTTAGCAGAATAGCGAACGAAAGATTAGCAGAATTGCGAATAGAAATTTCTTAGCAGTTTCTGAGTAGCTCCGGACTTACTCACAGATAGCGATCAGTTCAGTCAGTTTCGTTCCTGGTTTGACGTCACAAACACGCCCTGCGTTCAGCCAGCCACTCCCCCGTTTCTCCAGCCACTCCCGCGTTTTTCCTTGGCACGCCTGCGTTTTTCGGCAAACGCAGTGAAAACGCTGAGTTGCCACCCAGAAACAGTCACTTCCTTTCAATCACACTACGAACACTTCAGCGTGGAAAAAACGTTGTTCGCTCGTGAGTAAATCTACTAAGTTCTTAGTAAAATTACTAAGCGCATGCGCTCTGCGTATCATGCGCATGCGCATTTTCCACCTATTCACAGCGTAGCGAAAATTGGCAACGAGCGAACAACTCGGAATGACCCCCTTAATATTCTCAAGTGTGAAAATCTGCAAATGCCAGTGTAAGCCGTGTAACTGTGCGAAGGACTGAGCGAAGCCTGTGATGCCTACTGTACTTATCTGAGCAATGCTCAAGTGCGCTGGGCGATCTCTCCACCATCAGCCGCAACATCGGCTCCTCCAGCCGCCCCTGCCTGGCGCAGAGTCTCCCTTACACCATTCTTCAGATATGGCCACTGTGTCTGCTGATAGCCAGATCACAGCCACATGCTGATACACACTCCTGACACTCCCGTAACACGCCCCTGACACTCCCATAACACGCCCCTGACACTCCCATAACATGCCCCTGACACTCCCATAACACATCCCTGACACTCCCATAGTACGCCCCTGACACTCCCATACCACCTGACACTCCCAAAAACACGCCCCTGACACTCCCATAACACCACCCTGACACTCCCATAACATGCCCCCTGACACTCACATAACACACCCCCTGACACTCACATAACACACCCCTGACACTCACATAACACACCCCTGACACTCCCATAACACACCCCTGACACTCCCATAACATGCCCCTGACACTCCCATAACACGCCCCCTGACACTCCCATAACATGCCCCCAGACACTCCCATAACAAACCTCTGACACTCCCATAACACGCCCCTGACACTCATAACACGCACCTAGACACTCCCATAACACGCCCCTGACACTCCCATAGTACGCCCCTGACACTCCCATAATACTCCCCTGACACTCCCATACCACGCCCCTGATACTCCCATAACATTTCCCCTGACCCCTGACATTCACATAACACGCCCCTGACACTCCCATAGTACGCTCCTGATACTCCCATAATACTTCCCTGACACTCCCATACCACGCCCCTGACACTCCCATAAGATGCCCCTGACACCCCCATAATACTCACCTGACAATCCCGTACATGCCCATGAGACTCCCATAACACGCCCCTGACACTCCCATATCACGCCCCTGACACTCCCATAATACTCCCCGACACTCCCATAACACACCCCTGACACTCCAATAACACAGACCTGTGTGTACTGGTTGAGCAGCGCTCATTGGTGGTCATTCCGAGTTGATCACTCGCTAGCAGTTTTTAGCAGCCGTGCAAACGCTATGCCGCCTCCCACTGGGAGTGTATTTTAGCTTAACAGAAGTGCGAACGAAAGGATCGCAGAGCGGCTACAAAGTTTTTTTGTGCAGTTTCAGAGTAGCTCAAAACCTACTCAGCGCTTGCGATCACTTCAGACTATTCAGTTCCTGTTTTGACGTCACAAACACGCCCTGCGTTCGCCAAGCCATGCCTGCGTTTTTCCTGGCATGCCTGCGTTTTTCCGAACACTCCCTGAAAACGGTCAGTTGACACCCAGAAACGCCCACTTCATGTCAATCACTCTGCGGCCAGCAGTGCCACTGAAAAGCTTCGCTAGACCCTGTGTGAAACTACATCGTTCGTTGTAATAGTACTTCGCGCGTGCGCATTGCGCCACATACGCATGCGCAGAAGTGCCATTTTTATGCCTCATCGCTGCACAGCGAACAAATGCAGCTAGCGATCAACTTGGAATGACCACCATTGTACGGTAGGATGTGTGTACTGTAGGGTCAGCACTCATTGTACGACAGGATGTGTGTACTGTAGGAGCAGCGCTCATTGTACAGCAGGATGTGTGTACTGTAGGAGCAGCGCTCATTGTATGGCAGGATGTGTGTACTGTAGGAGCAGCGCTCATTGTATGACTGGATGTGTGTACTGTAGGAGCAGCGCTCATTGTATGGCAGGATGTGTGTACTGTAGGAGCAGCACTCATTGTATGGCAGGATGTGTGTACTGTAGGAGCAGTGCTCATTGTATGGCAGGATGTGTGTACTGTAGGAGCAGTGCTCATTGTATGACTGGATGTGTGTACTGTAGGAGCAGTGCTCATTGTATGACTGGATGTGTGTACTGTAGGAGCAGTGCTAATTGTATGGCAGGATGTGTGTACTGTAGGAGCAGCACTCATTGTATGATTGGATGTGTGTACTGTAGGAGCAGCGCTCATTGTATGACTGGATGTGTGTACTGTAGGAGCAGCGCTCATTGTATGACTGGATGTGTGTACTGTAGGAGCAGTGCTCATTGTATGACTGGATGTGTGTACTGTAGGAGCAGCGCTCATTGTATGACTGGATGTGTGTACTGTAGGAGCAGTGCTCATTGTATGGCAGGATGTGTGTACTGTAGGAGCAGCGCTCATTGTATGACAGGATGTGTGTACTGTAGGAGCAGTGCTCATTGTATGACTGGATGTGTGTACTGTAGGAGCAGCGCTCATTGTATGACTGGATGTGTGTACTGTAGGAGCAGTGCTCATTGTATGACTGGATGTGTGTACTGTAGGAGCAGTGCTAATTGTATGGCAGGATGTGTGTACTGTAGGAGCAGCACTCATTGTATGATTGGATGTGTGTACTGTAGGAGCAGCGCTCATTGTATGACTGGATGTGTGTACTGTAGGAGCAGCGCTCATTGTATGACAGGATGTGTGTACTGTAGGAGCAGCGCTCATTGTATGGCAGGATGTGTGTACTGTAGGAGCAGTGCTCATTGTATGACTGGATGTGTGTACTGTAGGAGCAGTGCTAATTGTATGGCAGGATGTGTGTACTGTAGGAGCAGTGCTCATTGTATGACTGGATGTGTGTACTGTAGGAGCAGCGCTCATTGTATGACTGGATGTGTGTACTGTAGGAGCAGTGCTCATTGTATGGCAGGATGTGTGTACTGTAGGAGCAGCGCTCATTGTACGGCAGGATGTGTGTACTGTAGGAGCAGCGCTCATTGTATGGCAGGATGTGTGTACTGTAGAAGCAGCGCTCATTGTATGACTGGATGTGTGTACTGTAGGAGCAGCGCTCATTGTATGACTGGATGTGTGTACTGTAGGAGCAGCGCTCATTGTATGGCAGGATGTGTGTACTGTAGGAGCAGTGCTCATTGTATGACTGGATGTGTGTACTGTAGGAGCAGCGCTCATTGTATGGCAGGATGTGTGTACTGTAGGAGTAGCGCTCATTGTATGACTGGATGTGTGTACTGTAGGAGCAGCGCTCATTGTATGGCAGGATGTGTGTACTGTAGGAGCAGCGCTCATTGTATGGCAGGATGTGTGTACTGTAGGAGTAGCGCTCATTGTATGACTGGATGTGTGTACTGTAGGAGCAGCGCTCATTGTATGGCAGGATGTGTGTACTGTAGGAGTAGCGCTCATTGTATGACTGGATGTGTGTACTGTAGGAGCAGCGCTCATTGTATGGCAGGATGTGTGTACTGTAGGAGCAGCGCTCATTGTATGACTGGATGTGTGTACTGTAGGAGCAGCGCTCATTGTATGACTGAATGTGTGTACTGTAGGAGCAGCGCTCATTGTATGACTGGATGTGTGTACTGTAGGAGCAGTGCTCATTGTATGACTGGATGTGTGTACTGTAGGAGCAGTGCTCATTGTATGACAGGATGTGTGTACTGTAGGAGCAGCGCTCATTGTATGGCAGGATGTGTGTACTGTAGGAGCAGCGCTCATTGTATGACTGAATGTGTGTACTGTAGGAGCAGCGCTCATTGTATGACTGGATGTGTGTACTGTAGGAGCAGTGCTCATTGTATGACTGGATGTGTGTACTGTAGGAGCAGCATTCATTGTATGACTGGATGTGTGTACTGTAGGAGCAGCGCTCATTGTATGACTGGATGTGTGTACTGTAGGAGCAGTGCTCATTGTATGACAGGATGTGTGTACTGTAGGAGCAGCGCTCATTGTATGACTGGATGTGTGTACTGTAGGAGCAGTGCTCATTGTATGACTGGATGTGTGTACTGTAGGAGCAGCATTCATTGTATGACTGGATGTGTGTACTGTAGGAGCAGCGCTCATTGTATGACTGGATGTGTGTACTGTAGGAGCAGTGCTCATTGTATGACAGGATGTGTGTACTGTAGGAGCAGCGCTCATTGTATGACTGGATGTGTGTACTGTAGGAGCAGTGCTCATTGTATGACAGGATGTGTGTACTGTAGGAGCAGCGCTCATTGTATGACTGGATGTGTGTACTGTAGGAGCAGCGCTCATTGTATGGCAGGATGTGTGTACTGTAGGAGCAGCGCTCATTGTATGGCAGATGTGTGTACTGTAGGAGTAGCGCTCATTGTATGACTGGATGTGTGTACTGTAGGAGCAGCGCTCATTGTATGACTGGATGTGTGTACTGTAGGAGCAGCGCTCATTGTATGACTGGATGTGTGTACTGTAGGAGCAGTGCTCATTGTATGGCAGGATGTGTGTACTGTAGGAGTAGCGCTCATTGTATGACTGGATGTGTGTACTGTAGGAGCAGCGCTCATTGTATGGCAGGATGTGTGTACTGTAGGAGCAGTGCTCATTGTATGGCAGGATGTGTGTACTGTAGGAGCAGTGCTCATTGTATGACAGGATGTGTGTACTGTAGGAGCAGCGCTCATTGTATGGCAGGATGTGTGTACTGTAGGAGCAGTGCTCATTGTATGACTGGATGTGTGTACTGTAGGAGCAGTGCTCATTGTATGACTGGATGTGTGTACTGTAGGAGCAGTGCTCATTGTATGACAGGATGTGTGTACTGTAGGAGTAGCGCTCATTGTATGACTGGATGTGTGTACTGTAGGAGCAGTGCTCATTGTATGACTGGATGTGTGTACTGTAGGAGCAGCGCTCATTGTATGACTGGATGTGTGTACTGTAGGAGCAGCGCTCATTGTATGGCAGGATGTGTGTACTGTAGGAGCAGCACTCATTGTATGGCAGGATGTGTGTACTGTAGGAGCAGCGCTCATTGTATGACTGGATGTGTGTACTGTAGGAGCAGCGCTCATTGTATGACTGGATGTGTGTACTGTAGGAGCAGCGCTCATTGTATGACTGGATGTGTGTACTGTAGGAGCAGCGCTCATTGTATGACTGGATGTGTGTACTGTAGGAGCAGCGCTCATTGTATGGCAGGATGTGTGTACTGTAGGAGCAGTGCTCATTGTATGGCAGGATGTGTGTACTGTAGGAGCAGCGCTCATTGTATGACTGGATGTGTGTACTGTAGGAGCAGCGCTCATTGTATGGTAGGATGTGTGTACTGTAGGAGCAGCGTTCATTGTGTGACTGGATGTGTGTACTGTAGGAGCAGCGCTCATTGTATGGCAGGATGTGTGTACTGTAGGAGCAGCGCTCATTGTATGACTGGATGTGTGTACTGTAGGAGCAGCGCTCATTGTATGGTAGGATGTGTGTACTGTAGGAGCAGCGCTCATTGTATGACAGGATGTGTGTACTGTAGGAGCAGCGCTCATTGTATGGCAGGATGTGTGTACTGTAGGAGCAGTGCTCATTGTATGACAGGATGTGTGTACTGTAGGAGCAGCGCTCATTGTATGGCAGGATGTGTGTACTGTAGGAGCAGCGCTCATTGTATGGCAGGATGTGTGTACTGTAGGAGCAGCGCTCATTGTATGACAGGATGTGTGTACTGTAGGAGCAGCGCTCATTGTATGGCAGGATGTGTGTACTGTAGGAGCAGTGCTCATTGTATGGCTGGATGTGTGTACTGTAGGAGCAGCGCTCATTGTATGACTGGATGTGTGTACTGTAGGAGCAGCGCTCATTGTATGGCAGGATGTGTGTACTGTAGGAGCAGCGCTCATTGTATGGCAGGATGTGTGTACTGTAGGAGCAGCGCTCATTGTATGGCAGGATGTGTGTACTGTAGGAGTAGCGCTCATTGTATGGCAGGATGTGTGTACTGTAGGAGCAGCGCTCATTGTATGACTGGATGTGTGTACTGTAGGAGCAGTGCTCATTGTATGACTGGATGTGTGTACTGTAGGAGCAGTGCTCATTGTATGGCAGGATGTGTGTACTGTAGGAGCAGCGCTCATTGTATGGCAGGATGTGTGTACTGTAGGAGCAGTGCTCATTGTATGGCAGGATGTGTGTACTGTAGGAGCAGTGCTCATTGTATGGCAGGATGTGTGTACTGTAGGAGCAGCGCTCATTGTATGACTGGATGTGTGTACTGTAGGAGCAGTGCTCATTGTATGGCAGGATGTGTGTACTGTAGGAGCAGTGCTCATTGTATGACTGGATGTGTGTACTGTAGGAGCAGTGCTCATTGTATGACAGGATGTGTGTACTGTAGGAGCAGTGCTCATTGTATGACTGGATGTGTGTACTGTAGGAGCAGTGCTCATTGTATGGCAGGATGTGTGTACTGTAGGAGCAGCGCTCATTGTATGACTGGATGTGTGTACTGTAGGAGCAGCGCTCATTGTATGGCAGGATGTGTGTACTGTAGGAGCAGCGCTCATTGTATGACTGGATGTGTGTACTGTAGGAGCAGCGCTCATTGTATGGCAGGATGTGTGTACTGTAGGAGCAGCGCTCATTGTATGACTGGATGTGTGTACTGTAGGAGCAGCGCTCATTGTATGGCAGGATGTGTGTACTGTAGGAGCAGCGCTCATTGTATGACAGGATGTGTGTACTGTAGGAGCAGCGCTCATTGTATGACTGGATGTGTGTACTGTAGGAGCAGCGCTCATTGTATGGCAGGATGTGTGTACTGTAGGAGCAGCGCTCATTGTATGACAGGATGTGTGTACTGTAGGAGCAGTGCTCATTGTATGACTGGATGTGTGTACTGTAGGAGCAGCGCTCATTGTATGACTGGATGTGTGTACTGTAGGAGCAGCGCTCATTGTATGACTGGATGTGTGTACTGTAGGAGCAGCGCTCATTGTATGGCAGGATGTGTGTACTGTAGGAGCAGCGCTCATTGTATGACAGGATGTGTGTACTGTAGGAGCAGTGCTCATTGTATGACTGGATGTGTGTACTGTAGGAGCAGCGCTCATTGTATGACTGGATGTGTGTACTGTAGGAGCAGCGCTCATTGTATGACTGGATGTGTGTACTGTAGGAGCAGCGCTCATTGTATGACTGGATGTGTGTACTGTAGGAGCAGCGCTCATTGTATGACAGGATGTGTGTACTGTAGAAGCAGCGCTCATTGTATGACTGGATGTGTGTACTGTAGGAGCAGCACTCATTGTATGGCAGGATGTGTGTACTGTAGGAGCAGTGCTCATTGTATGGCTGGATGTGTGTACTGTAGGAGCAGCGCTCATTGTATGGCAGGATGTGTGTACTGTAGGAGCAGTGCTCATTGTATGACTGGATGTGTGTACTGTAGGAGCAGCGCTCATTGTATGACAGGATGTGTGTACTGTAGGAGCAGCGCTCATTGTATGACTGGATGTGTGTACTGTAGGAGCAGCGCTCATTGTATGACTGGATGTGTGTACTGTAGGAGCAGTGCTCATTGTATGACTGGATGTGTGTACTGTAGGAGCAGCGCTCATTGTATGACTGGATGTGTGTACTGTAGGAGCAGCGCTCATTGTATGGCAGGATGTGTGTACTGTAGGAGCAGCGCTCATTGTATGACAGGATGTGTGTACTGTAGGAGCAGCGCTCATTGTATGGCAGGATGTGTGTACTGTAGGAGCAGTGCTCATTGTATGGCTGGATGTGTGTACTGTAGGAGCAGCGCTCATTGTATGACTGGATGTGTGTACTGTAGGAGCAGCGCTCATTGTATGACTGGATGTGTGTACTGTAGGAGCAGTGCTCATTGTATGACAGGATGTGTGTACTGTAGGAGCAGCGCTCATTGTATGACTGGATGTGTGTACTGTAGGAGCAGCGCTCATTGTATGGCAGGATGTGTGTACTGTAGGAGCAGTGCTCATTGTATGACAGGATGTGTGTACTGTAGGAGCAGCGCTCATTGTATGACTGGATGTGTGTACTGTAGGAGCAGCGCTCATTGTATGGCAGGATGTGTGTACTGTAGGAGCAGCGCTCATTGTATGACTGGATGTGTGTACTGTAGGAGCAGCGCTCATTGTATGACTGGATGTGTGTACTGTAGGAGCAGCGCTCATTGTATGACAGGATGTGTGTACTGTAGGAGCAGCGCTCATTGTATGACTGGATGTGTGTACTGTAGGAGCAGCGCTCATTGTATGACTGGATGTGTGTACTGTAGGAGCAGCGCTCATTGTATGACAGGATGTGTGTACTGTAGGAGCAGCGCTCATTGTATGACTGGATGTGTGTACTGTAGGAGCAGCGCTCATTGTATGGCAGGATGTGTGTACTGTAGGAGCAGCGCTCATTGTATGACTGGATGTGTGTACTGTAGGAGCAGCGCTCATTGTATGACTGGATGTGTGTACTGTAGGAGCAGCGCTCATTGTATGGCAGGATGTGTGTACTGTAGGAGCAGCGCTCATTGTATGGCAGGATGTGTGTACTGTAGGAGCAGCGCTCATTGTATGACTGGATGTGTGTACTGTAGGAGCAGCGCTCATTGTATGACAGGATGTGTGTACTGTAGGAGCAGCGCTCATTGTATGGCAGGATGTGTGTACTGTAGGAGCAGCACTCATTGTATGGCAGGATGTGTGTACTGTAGGAGCAGCGCTCATTGTATGACTGGATGTGTGTACTGTAGGAGCAGCGCTCATTGTATGACTGGATGTGTGTACTGTAGGAGCAGTGCTCATTGTATGACTGGATGTGTGTACTGTAGGAGCAGCACTCATTGTATGGCAGGATGTGTGTACTGTAGGAGCAGCGCTCATTGTATGACTGGATGTGTGTACTGTAGGAGCAGCGCTCATTGTATGACAGGATGTGTGTACTGTAGGAGCAGTGCTCATTGTATGACTGGATGTGTGTACTGTAGGAGCAGCACTCATTGTATGGCAGGATGTGTGTACTGTAGGAGCAGCACTCATTGTATGACAGGATGTGTGTACTGTAGGAGCAGCACTCATTGTATGACAGGATGTGTGTACTGTAGGAGCAGTGCTCATTGTATGGCAGGATGTGTGTACTGTAGGAGCAGCGCTCATTGTATGACTGGATGTGTGTACTGTAGGAGCAGTGCTCATTGTATGGCAGGATGTGTGTACTGTAGGAGCAGTGCTCATTGTATGACTGGATGTGTGTACTGTAGGAGCAGCGCTCATTGTATGACTGGATGTGTGTACTGTAGGAGCAGCGCTCATTGTATGACAGGATGTGTGTACTGTAGGAGCAGCGCTCATTGTATGACTGGATGTGTGTACTGTAGGAGCAGCGCTCATTGTATGACAGGATGTGTGTACTGTAGGAGCAGTGCTCATTGTATGACAGGATGTGTGTACTGTAGGAGCAGCGCTCATTGTATGACTGGATGTGTGTACTGTAGGAGCAGTGCTCATTGTATGGCAGGATGTGTGTACTGTAGGAGCAGCGCTCATTGTATGACTGGATGTGTGTACTGTAGGAGCAGTGCTCATTGTATGGCAGGATGTGTGTACTGTAGGAGCAGCGTTAATTGTATGGCAGGATGTGTGTACTGTAGGAGCAGCGCTCATTGTATGACTGGATGTGTGTACTGTAGGAGCAGCGCTCATTGTATGGCAGGATGTGTGTACTGTAGGAGCAGTGCTCATTGTATGGCAGGATGTGTGTACTGTAGGAGCAGCGCTCATTGTATGACAGGATGTGTGTACTGTAGGAGCAGCGCTCATTGTATGGCAGGATGTGTGTACTGTAGGAGCAGCGCTCATTGTATGACTGGATGTGTGTACTGTAGGAGCAGCGTTAATTGTATGGCAGGATGTGTGTACTGTAGGAGCAGTGCTCATTGTATGACAGGATGTGTGTACTGTAGGAGCAGCGCTCATTGTATGGCAGGATGTGTGTACTGTAGGAGCAGCGCTCATTGTATGGCAGGATGTGTGTACTGTAGGAGCAGTGCTCATTGTATGACTGGATGTGTGTACTGTAGGAGCAGCGCTCATTGTATGACAGGATGTGTGTACTGTAGGAGCAGTGCTCATTGTATGACTGGATGTGTGTACTGTAGGAGCAGCGCTCATTGTATGGCAGGATGTGTGTACTGTAGGAGCAGTGCTCATTGTATGACTGGATGTGTGTACTGTAGGAGCAGCGCTCATTGTATGACAGGATGTGTGTACTGTAGGAGCAGTGCTCATTGTATGACAGGATGTGTGTACTGTAGGAGCAGTGCTCATTGTATGGCAGGATGTGTGTACTGTAGGAGCAGCGCTCATTGTATGACTGGATGTGTGTACTGTAGGAGCAGTGCTCATTGTATGGCAGGATGTGTGTACTGTAGGAGCAGCGCTCATTGTATGACTGGATGTGTGTACTGTAGGAGCAGCGCTCATTGTATGACAGGATGTGTGTACTGTAGGAGCAGCGCTCATTGTATGACTGGATGTGTGTACTGTAGGAGCAGTGCTCATTGTATGGCAGGATGTGTGTACTGTAGGAGCAGTGCTCATTGTATGACTGGATGTGTGTACTGTAGGAGCAGCGCTCATTGTATGACAGGATGTGTGTACTGTAGGAGCAGCACTCATTGTATGGCAGGATGTGTGTACTGTAGGAGCAGCGCTCATTGTATGACTGGATGTGTGTACTGTAGGAGCAGCGCTCATTGTATGACAGGATGTGTGTACTGTAGGAGCAGCGCTCATTGTATGACTGGATGTGTGTACTGTAGGAGCAGTGCTCATTGTATGGCAGGATGTGTGTACTGTAGGAGCAGCGCTCATTGTATGACTGGATGTGTGTACTGTAGGAGCAGTGCTCATTGTATGGCAGGATGTGTGTACTGTAGGAGCAGCGTTAATTGTATGGCAGGATGTGTGTACTGTAGGAGCAGCGCTCATTGTATGACTGGATGTGTGTACTGTAGGAGCAGCGCTCATTGTATGGCAGGATGTGTGTACTGTAGGAGCAGTGCTCATTGTATGGCAGGATGTGTGTACTGTAGGAGCAGCGCTCATTGTATGACAGGATGTGTGTACTGTAGGAGCAGTGCTCATTGTATGGCAGGATGTGTGTACTGTAGGAGCAGCGCTCATTGTATGGCAGGATGTGTGTACTGTAGGAGCAGCGCTCATTGTATGACTGGATGTGTGTACTGTAGGAGCAGCGTTAATTGTATGGCAGGATGTGTGTACTGTAGGAGCAGTGCTCATTGTATGACAGGATGTGTGTACTGTAGGAGCAGCGCTCATTGTATGGCAGGATGTGTGTACTGTAGGAGCAGCGCTCATTGTATGGCAGGATGTGTGTACTGTAGGAGCAGCGCTCATTGTATGACTGGATGTGTGTACTGTAGGAGCAGCGCTCATTGTATGGCAGGATGTGTGTACTGTAGGAGCAGTGCTCATTGTATGACTGGATGTGTGTACTGTAGGAGCAGCGCTCATTGTATGACTGGATGTGTGTACTGTAGGAGCAGCATTCATTGTATGACAGGATGTGTGTACTGTAGGAGCAGCGCTCATTGTATGGCAGGATGTGTGTACTGTAGGAGCAGCGCTCATTGTATGACTGGATGTGTGTACTGTAGGAGCAGCGCTCATTGTATGGCAGGATGTGTGTACTGTAGGAGCAGCGCTCATTGTATGACAGGATGTGTGTACTGTAGGAGCAGCGCTCATTGTATGGCAGGATGTGTGTACTGTAGGAGCAGCGCTCATTGTATGGCAGGATGTGTGTACTGTAGGAGCAGCGCTCATTGTATGACTGGATGTGTGTACTGTAGGAGCAGCGCTCATTGTATGGTAGGATGTGTGTACTGTAGGAGCAGCGCTCATTGTATGACTGGATGTGTGTACTGTAGGAGCTGCGCTCATTGTATGACTGGATGTGTGTACTGTAGGAGCAGCGCTCATTGTATGACTGGATGTGTGTACTGTAGGAGCAGCGCTCATTGTATGGTAGGATGTGTGTACTGTAGGAGCAGCGCTCATTGTATGACAGGATGTGTGTACTGTAGGAGCAGTGCTCATTGTATGGCAGGATGTGTGTACTGTAGGAGCAGCGTTCATTGTATGACTGGATGTGTGTACTGTAGGAGCAGCGCTCATTGTATGACTGGATGTGTGTACTGTAGGAGCAGCGCTCATTGTATGGCAGGATGTGTGTACTGTAGGAGCAGTGCTCATTGTACGACAGGATGTGTGTAATGTAGGAGCAGCACTCATTGTATGGCAGGATGTGTGTACTGTAGGAGCAGCGCTCATTGTATGGCAGGATGTGTGTACTGTAGGAGCAGTGCTCATTGTATGACTGGATGTGTGTACTGTAGGAGCAGCGTTCATTGTATGACAGGATGTGTGTACTGTAGGAGCAGTGCTCATTGTATGACTGGATGTGTGTACTGTAGGAGCAGCGCTCATTGTATGACTGGATGTGTGTACTGTAGGACCAGTGCTCATTGTATGACTGGATGTGTGTACTGTAGGAGCAGCGCTCATTGTATGGCAGGATGTATGTACTGTAGGAGCAGCGCTCATTGTATGGCAGGATGTGTGTACTGTAGGAGCAGCGCTCATTGTATGACTGGATGTGTGTACTGTAGGAGCAGCGCTCATTGTATGGCAGGATGTGTGTACTGTAGGAGCAGCGCTCATTGTACGACGGGATGTGTGTACTGTAGGAGCAGCGCTCATTGTATGACTGGATGTGTGTACTGTAGGAGCAGCACTCATTGTATGGCAGGATGTGTGTACTGTAGGAGCAGCGCTCATTGTACGACGGGATGTGTGTACTGTAGGAGCTGCGCTCATTGGCCCTCATTCCGAGTTGATCGCTTGCTAGCTACTTTTAGCAGCCGTGCAAACGCATAGTCGCCGCCCACGGGGGAGTGTATTTTCGCTTTGCACGAGTGCGAACACCTGTGCAGCAGAGCGCCTGCAAAAACATTTTGTGCAAAACAAGACCAGCCCTGTAGTTACATATTCTGTGCGATGATTGCTGCGACGAATGACACGGTAATGACGTCAGATACCCGCCCAGCGAACGCCCGGCCACGCCTGCGTTTTTCCAAACACTCCCAGAAAACGGTCAGTTACCACTCAGAAACTCCCACTTTCTGTCAATCTTCCTGCGATCGGCTGTGCGACTTAATGCGTCGCTAGAACCTGTGCAAAACCACGATGCTCTTTGTACCCGTACGTTGCGCGTGCGCATTGTGGTGCATATGCATGCGCAGATTATCCATTTTTTTCACTGATTGCTACGCAGCGAACAACGGCAGCTAGCGATCAACTCGGAATGACCCCCATTGTACGACTTGATGTGTGTACTGTAGGAGCAGCGCTCATTGTATGGCAGGATGTGTGTACTGTAGGAGCAGCACTCATTGTATGGCAGGATGTGTGTACTGTAGGAGCAGTGCTCATTGTACGGCAGGATGTGTGTACTGTAGGAGCAGCGCTCATTGTATGACTGGATGTGTGTACTGTAGGAGCAGCGCTCATTGTATGACAGGATGTGTGTACTGTAGGAGCAGCGTTCATTGTATGACAGGATGTGTGTACTGTAGGAGCAGTGCTCATTGTACGGCAGGATGTGTGTACTGTAGGAGCAGCACTCATTGTATGGCAGGATGTGTGTACTGTAGGAGCAGCGCTCATTGTATGACTGGATGTGTGTACTGTAGGAGCAGTGCTAATTGTATGACTGGATGTGTGTACTGTAGGAGCAGCGCTCATTGTATGACTGGATGTGTGTACTGTAGGAGCAGCGCTCATTGTATGGCAGGATGTGTGTACTGTAGGAGCAGCGCTCATTGTATGACTGGATGTGTGTACTGTAGGAGCAGTGCTAATTGTATGACTGGATGTGTGTACTGTAGGAGCAGCGCTCATTGTATGGCAGGATGTGTGTACTGTAGGAGCAGCGCTCATTGTATGGCAGGATGTGTGTACTGTAGGAGCAGTGCTCATTGTATGACTGGATGTGTGTACTGTAGGAGCAGCGCTCATTGTATGACTGGATGTGTGTACTGTAGGAGCAGCGTTCATTGTATGACTGGATGTGTGTACTGTAGGAGCAGCGCTCATTGTATGACTGGATGTGTGTACTGTAGGAGCAGCGCTCATTGTATGACTGGATGTGTGTACTGTAGGAGCAGCGCTCATTGTATGGCAGGGTGTGTGTACTGTAGGAGCAGTGCTCATTGTATGACAGGATGTGTGTACTGTAGGAGCAGCGCTCATTGTATGACTGGATGTGTGTACTGTAAGAGCAGCGCTCATTGTATGGCAGGATGTGTGTACTGTAGGAGCAGCGCTCATTGTATGACTGGATGTGTGTACTGTAGGAGCAGTGCTGATTGTATGGCAGATGTGTGTACTGTAGGAGCAGCGCTCATTGTATGACTGGATGTGTGTACTGTAGGAGCAGCGCTCATTGTATGGCAGGATGTGTGTACTGTAGGAGCAGCGCTCATTGTATGACTGGATGTGTGTACTGTAGGAGCAGTGCTCATTGTATGACTGGATGTGTGTACTGTAGGAGCAGTGCTCATTGTATGACTGGATGTGTGTACTGTAGGAGCAGCGCTCATTGTATGACAGGATGTGTGTACTGTAGGAGCAGCGCTCATTGTATGACTGGATGTGTGTACTGTAGGAGCAGCGCTCATTGTATGGCAGGATGTGTGTACTGTAGGAGCAGCGTTCATTGTATGGCAGGATGTGTGTACTGTAGGAGCAGTGCTCATTGTATGACTGGATGTGTGTACTGTAGGAGCAGTGCTCATTGTATGACTGGATGTGTGTACTGTAGGAGCAGTGCTCATTGTATGACTGGATGTGTGTACTGTAGGAGCAGCGTTCATTGTATGGTAGGATGTGTGTACTGTAGGAGCAGCGCTCATTGTATGACTGGATGTGTGTACTGTAGGAGCAGTGCTCATTGTATGACAGGATGTGTGTACTGTAGGAGCAGCGCTCATTGTATGGCAGGATGTGTGTACTGTAGGAGCAGCGCTCATTGTATGGTAGGATGTGTGTACTATAGGAGCAGCGCTCATTGTATGGCAGGATGTGTGTACTGTAGGAGCAGCGCTCATTGTATGACTGGATGTGTGTACTGTAGGAGCAGCGCTCATTGTATGGCAGGATGTGTGTACTGTAGGAGCAGCGCTCATTGTATGACAGGATGTGTGTACTGTAGGAGCAGCGCTCATTGTATGGCAGGATGTGTGTACTGTAGGAGCAGCGCTCATTGTATGACTGGATGTGTGTACTGTAGGAGCAGCGCTCATTGTATGACTGGATGTGTGTACTGTAGGAGCAGTGCTCATTGTATGACTGGATGTGTGTACTGTAGGAGCAGTGCTCATTGTATGACAGGATGTGTGTACTGTAGGAGCAGCGCTCATTGTATGGCAGGATGTGTGTACTGTAGGAGCAGCGCTCATTGTATGACTGGATGTGTGTACTGTAGGAGCAGCGCTCATTGTATGGCAGGATGTGTGTACTGTAGGAGCAGCGCTCATTGTATGACAGGATGTGTGTACTGTAGGAGCAGCGCTCATTGTATGGCAGGATGTGTGTACTGTAGGAGCAGCGCTCATTGTATGACTGGATGTGTGTACTGTAGGAGCAGCGCTCATTGTATGACTGGATGTGTGTACTGTAGGAGCAGCGCTCATTGTATGACTGGATGTGTGTACTGTAGGAGCAGTGCTCATTGTATGACTGGATGTGTGTACTGTAGGAGCAGCGCTCATTGTATGACTGGATGTGTGTACTGTAGGAGCAGCGCTCATTGTATGGCAGGATGTGTGTACTGTAGGAGCAGTGCTCATTGTATGACTGGATGTGTGTACTGTAGGAGCAGCGCTCATTGTGTGACAGGATGTGTGTACTGTAGGAGCAGCGCTCATTGTGTGACTGGATGTGTGTACTGTAGGAGCAGTGCTCATTGTATGACTGGATGTGTGTACTGTAGGAGCAGCGCTCATTGTATGGCAGGATGTGTGTTCTGTAGGAGCAGTGCTCATTGTATGACTGGATGTGTGTACTGTAGGAGCATCGCTCATTGTATGGCAGGATGTGTGTACTGTAGGAGCAGCGCTCATTGTACGACAGGATGTGTGTACTGTAGGAGCAGCGTTCATTGTATGACAGGATGTGTGTACTGTAGGAGCAGCGTTCATTGTATGACTGGATGTGTGTACTGTAGGAGCAGTGCTCATTGTATGACTGGATGTGTGTACTGTAGGAGCAGCGCTCATTGTATGGCAGGATGTGTGTACTGTAGGAGCAGCGCTCATTGTATGACTGGATGTGTGTACTGTAGGAGCAGCGCTCATTGTATGACAGGATGTGTGTACTGTAGGAGCAGCGCTCATTGTATGACTGGATGTGTGTACTGTAGGAGCAGTGCTCATTGTATGACTGGATGTGTGTACTGTAGGAGCAGCGCTCATTGTATGGCAGGATGTGTGTACTGTAGGAGCAGCACTCATTGTATGGCAGGATGTGTGTACTGTAGGAGCAGCGCTCATTGTATGGCAGGATGTGTGTACTGTAGGAGCAGCGCTCATTGTATGGCAGGATGTGTGTACTGTAGGAGCAGCGCTCATTGTATGACTGGATGTGTGTACTGTAGGAGCAGCGCTCATTGTATGACTGGATGTGTGTACTGTAGGAGCAGCGCTCATTGTATGGCAGGATGTGTGTACTGTAGGAGCAGCGCTCATTGTACGACAGGATGTGTGTACTGTAGGAGCAGCGTTCATTGTATGACAGGATGTGTGTACTGTAGGAGCAGTGCTCATTGTGTGGCAGGATGTGTGTACTGTAGGAGCAGTGCTCATTGTATGACAGGATGTGTGTACTGTAGGAGCAGCGTTCATTGTATGACAGGATGTGTGTACTGTAGGAGCAGTGCTCATTGTGTGGCAGGATGTGTGTACTGTAGGAGCAGTGCTCATTGTATGACAGGATGTGTGTACTGTAGGAGCAGCGTTCATTGTATGACAGGATGTGTGTACTGTAGGAGCAGTGCTCATTGTGTGGCAGGATGTGTGTACTGTAGGAGCAGTGCTCATTGTATGGCAGGATGTGTGTACTGTAGGAGCAGCGCTCATTGTATGACTGGATGTGTGTACTGTAGGAGCAGTGCTCATTGTATGGCAGGATGTGTGTACTGTAGGAGCAGCGCTCATTGTATGACTGGATGTGTGTACTGTAGGAGCAGCGCTCATTGTATGACTGGATGTGTGTACTGTAGGAGCAGCACTCATTGTATGGCAGGATGTGTGTACTGTAGGAGCAGTGCTCATTGTATGACTGGATGTGTGTACTGTAGGAGCAGTGCTCATTGTATGGCAGGATGTGTGTACTGTAGGAGCAGTGCTCATTGTATGACTGGATATGTGTACTGTAGGAGCAGCGCTCATTGTATGACTGGATGTGTGTACTGTAGGAGCAGCGCTCATTGTATGGCAGGATGTGTGTACTGTAGGAGCAGCGCTCATTGTATGACTGGATGTGTGTACTGTAGGAGCAGCACTCATTGTATGACTGGATATGTGTACTGTAGGAGCAGCGCTCATTGTATGACTGGATGTGTGTACTGTAGGAGCAGCGCTCATTGTATGACTGGATGTGTGTACTGTAGGAGCAGCACTCATTGTATGACTGGATGTGTGTACTGTAGGAGCAGTGCTCATTGTATGACTGGATATGTGTACTGTAGGAGCAGCGCTCATTGTATGACTGGATGTGTGTACTGTAGGAGCAGCGCTCATTGTATGACTGGATGTGTGTACTGTAGGAGCAGCACTCATTGTATGACTGGATATGTGTACTGTAGGAGCAGCGCTCATTGTATGACTGGATGTGTGTACTGTAGGAGCAGCGCTCATTGTATGACTGGATGTGTGTACTGTAGGAGCAGCACTCATTGTATGGCAGGATGTGTGTACTGTAGGAGCAGCGCTCATTGTACGACGGGATGTGTTTACTATAGGAGCTGCGCTCATTGGCCCTCATTCCGAGTTGATCGCTTGCTAGCTACTTTTAGCAGCCGTGCAAACGCATAGTCGCCGCCCACGGGGGAGTGTATTTTTGCTTTGCACGAGTGCGAACACCTGTGCAGCAGAGCGCCTGCAAAAACATTTTGTGCAAAACAAGACCAGCCCTGTAGTTACATATTCTTTGCGATGATTGCTGCGACGAGTGAGACGGTAATGACGTCAGATACCCGCCCAGCGAACGCCCGGCCACGCCTGCGTTTTTCCAAACACTCCCAGAAAACGGTCAGTTACCACCCAGAAACGCCCACTTTCTGTCAATCTTCCTGCGATCGGCTGTGCGACTGAATGCGTCGCTAGAACCTGTGCAAAACCACAATGCTCTTTGTACCCGTACGTTGCGCGTGCGCATTGTGGTGCATATGCATGCGCAGATTATCCATTTTTTTCACTGATTGCTACGCAGCGAACAACGGCAGCTAGCGATCAACTCGGAATGACCCCCATTGTACGACAGGATGTGTGTACTGTAGGAGCAGCGCTCATTGTATGGCAGGATGTGTGTACTGTAGGAGCAGCACTCATTGTATGGCAGGATGTGTGTACTGTAGGAGCAGCGCTCATTGTATGGCAGGATGTGTGTACTGTAGGAGCAGCGCTCATTGTACGGCAGGATGTGTGTACTGTAGGAGCAGCACTCATTGTATGGCAGGATGTGTGTACTGTAGGAGCAGTGCTCATTGTATGACTGGATGTGTGTACTGTAGGAGCAGCGCTCATTGTATGACTGGATGTGTGTACTGTAGGAGCAGTGCTCATTGTATGACAGGATGTGTGTACTGTAGGAGCAGCGTTCATTGTATGGCAGGATGTGTGTACTGTAGGAGCAGTGCTCATTGTATGGCAGGATGTGTGTACTGTAGGAGCAGCGTTCATTGTATGGCAGGATGTGTGTACTGTAGGAGCAGTGCTCATTGTATGGCAGGATGTGTGTACTGTAGGAGCAGCGCTCATTGTACGGCAGGATGTGTGTACTGTAGGAGCAGCGCTCATTGTATGACAGGATGTGTGTACTGTAGGAGCAGTGCTCATTGTATGACTGGATGTGTGTACTGTAGGAGCAGTGCTCATTGTATGGCAGGATGTGTGTACTGTAGGAGCAGCGCTCATTGTATGGCAGGATGTGTGTACTGTAGGAGCAGCGCTCATTGTATGACAGGATGTGTGTACTGTAGGAGCAGTGCTCATTGTATGACTGGATGTGTGTACTGTAGGAGCAGTGCTCATTGTATGACTGGATGTGTGTACTGTAGGAGCAGTGCTCATTGTATGACAGGATGTGTGTACTGTAGGAGCAGCGCTCATTGTATGACTGGATGTGTGTACTGTAGGAGCAGCGCTCATTGTATGACTGGATGTGTGTACTGTAGGAGCAGCGCTCATTGTATGGCAGGATGTGTGTACTGTAGGAGCAGCGCTCATTGTATGGCAGGATGTGTGTACTGTAGGAGCAGTGCTCATTGTATGACAGGATGTGTGTACTGTAGGAGCAGCGCTCATTGTATGGCAGGATGTGTGTACTGTAGGAGCAGCGCTCATTGTATGACAGGATGTGTGTACTGTAGGAGCAGCGCTCATTGTATGACAGGATGTGTGTACTGTAGGAGCAGCGCTCATTGTACGGCAGGATGTGTGTACTGTAGGAGCAGCGCTCATTGTATGACAGGATGTGTGTACTGTAGGAGCAGCGCTCATTGTACAGCAGGATGTGTGTACTGTAGGAACAGCGCTCATTGTATGGCAGGATGTGTGTACTGTAGGAGCAGTGCTCATTGTATGACTGGATGTGTGTACTGTAGGAGCAGCGCTCATTGTATGACTGGATGTGTGTACTGTAGGAGCAGCGCTCATTGTATGGCAGGATGTGTGTACTATAGGAGCAGCGCTCATTGTATGACTGGATGTGTGTACTGTAGGAGCAGCGTTCATTGTGTGACTGGATGTGTGTACTGTAGGAGCAGCGCTCATTGTATGACTGGATGTGTGTACTGTAGGAGCAGCGCTCATTGTGTGGCAGGATGTGTGTACTGTAGGAGCAGCGCTCATTGTATGACTGGATGTGTGTACTGTAGGAGCAGCGCTCATTGTATGACTGGATGTGTGTACTGTAGGAGCAGTGCTCATTGTATGACTGGATGTGTGTACTGTAGGAGCAGCGCTCATTGTATGACAGGATGTGTGTACTGTAGGAGCAGTGCTCATTGTATGACTGGATGTGTGTACTGTAGGAGCAGTGCTCATTGTATGACTGGATGTGTGTACTGTAGGAGCAGCGCTCATTGTATGACAGGATGTGTGTACTGTAGGAGCAGTGCTCATTGTATGACTGGATGTGTGTACTGTAGGAGCAGCGCTCATTGTATGACTGGATGTGTGTACTGTAGGAGCAGCACTCATTGTATGGCAGGATGTGTGTACTGTAGGAGCAGCGCTCATTGTATGACAGGATGTGTGTACTGTAGGAGCAGCGCTCATTGTATGACTGGATATGTGTACTGTAGGAGCAGCGCTCATTGTATGACTGGATGTGTGTACTGTAGGAGCAGCGCTCATTGTATGACTGGATGTGTGTACTGTAGGAGCAGCACTCATTGTATGACTGGATATGTGTACTGTAGGAGCAGCGCTCATTGTATGACTGGATGTGTGTACTGTAGGAGCAGCGCTCATTGTATGACTGGATGTGTGTACTGTAGGAGCAGCACTCATTGTATGGCAGGATGTGTGTACTGTAGGAGCAGCGCTCATTGTACGACGGGATGTGTTTACTATAGGAGCTGCGCTCATTGGCCCTCATTCCGAGTTGATCGCTTGCTAGCTACTTTTAGCAGCCGTGCAAACGCATAGTCGCCGCCCACGGGGGAGTGTATTTTTGCTTTGCACGAGTGCGAACACCTGTGCAGCAGAGCGCCTGCAAAAACATTTTGTGCAAAACAAGACCAGCCCTGTAGTTACATATTCTTTGCGATGATTGCTGCGACGAGTGAGACGGTAATGACGTCAGATACCCGCCCAGCGAACGCCCGGCCACGCCTGCGTTTTTCCAAACACTCCCAGAAAACGGTCAGTTACCACCCAGAAACGCCCACTTTCTGTCAATCTTCCTGCGATCGGCTGTGCGACTGAATGCGTCGCTAGAACCTGTGCAAAACCACGATGCTCTTTGTACCCGTACGTTGCGCGTGCGCATTGTGGTGCATATGCATGCGCAGATTATCCATTTTTTTCACTGATTGCTACGCAGCGAACAACGGCAGCTAGCGATCAACTCGGAATGACCCCCATTGTACGACAGGATGTGTGTACTGTAGGAGCAGCGCTCATTGTATGGCAGGATGTGTGTACTGTAGGAGCAGCACTCATTGTATGGCAGGATGTGTGTACTGTAGGAGCAGCGCTCATTGTACGGCAGGATGTGTGTACTGTAGGAGCAGTGCTCATTGTATGACTGGATGTGTGTACTGTAGGAGCAGCACTCATTGTATGGCAGGATGTGTGTACTGTAGGAGCAGCACTCATTGTATGGCAGGATGTGTGTACTGTAGGAGCAGCGCTCATTGTACGACAGGATGTGTGTACTGTAGGAGCAGTGCTCATTGTATGGCAGGATGTGTGTACTGTAGGAGCAGCGCTCATTGTATGGCGGGATGTGTGTACTGTAGGAGCAGCGCTCATTGTATGACAGGATGTGTGTACTGTAGGAGCAGCGCTCATTGTATGACTGGATGTGTGTACTGTAGGAGCAGCGCTCATTGTATGGCAGGATGTGTGTACTGTAGGAGCAGCGCTCATTGTATGACTGGATGTGTGTACTGTAGGAGCAGCGCTCATTGTATGGCAGGATGTGTGTACTGTAGGAGCAGCGCTCATTGTATGACTGGATGTGTGTACTGTAGGAGCAGTGCTCATTGTATGGCAGGATGTGTGTACTGTAGGAGCAGCGCTCATTGTACGGCAGGATGTGTGTACTGTAGGAGCAGTGCTCATTGTATGGCAGGATGTGTGTACTGTAGGAGCAGCGTTAATTGTATGGCAGGATGTGTGTACTGTAGGAGCAGCGCTCATTGTATGGCAGGATGTGTGTACTGTAGGAGCAGCGCTCATTGTATGGCAGGATGTGTGTACTGTAGGAGCAGCGCTCATTGTATGACTGGATGTGTGTACTGTAGGAGCAGCGCTCATTGTATGGCAGGATGTGTGTACTGTAGGAGCAGCGCTCATTGTATGGCAGGATGTGTGTACTGTAGGAGCAGCGCTCATTGTATGGCAGGATGTGTGTACTGTAGGAGCAGTGCTCATTGTGTGGCAGGATGTGTGTACTGTAGGAGCAGCGCTCATTGTATGACAGGATGTGTGTACTGTAGGAGCAGCGCTCATTGTATGACTGGATGTGTGTACTGTAGGAGCAGCGCTCATTGTACGGCAGGATGTGTGTACTGTAGGAGCAGCGCTCATTGTATGACAGGATGTGTGTACTGTAGGAGCAGCGCTCATTGTACAGCAGGATGTGTGTACTGTAGGAGCAGCGCTCATTGTATGACTGGATGTGTGTACTGTAGGAACAGCGCTCATTGTATGGCAGGATGTGTGTACTGTAGGAGCAGTGCTCATTGTATGGCAGGATGTGTGTACTGTAGGAGCAGCGCTCATTGTATGACTGGATGTGTGTACTGTAGGAGCAGCGTTCATTGTGTGACTGGATGTGTGTACTGTAGGAGCAGCGCTCATTGTATGACTGGATGTGTGTACTGTAGGAGCAGTGCTCATTGTATGACTGGATTGTAGGAGCAGCGTTCATTGTATGACTGGATGTGTGTACTGTAGGAGCAGCGCTCATTGTATGACTGGATGTGTGTACTGTAGGAGCAGCGCTCATTTTACAACAGGATGTGTGTACTGTAGGAGCAGCGCTCATTGTATGACTGGATGTGTGTACTGTAGGAGCAGCGCTCATTGTATGGCAGGATGTGTGTACTGTAGGAGCAGCGCTCATTGTACAGCAGGATGTGTGTACTGTAGGAGCAGTGCTCATTGTATGGCAGGATGTGTGTACTGTAGGAGCAGCGCTCATTGTATGGCAGGATGTGTGTACTGTAGGAGCAGTGCTCATTGTATGACTGGATGTGTGTACTGTAGGAGCAGCGCTCATTGTATGGCAGGATGTGTGTACTGTAGGAGCAGTGCTCATTGTATGGCAGGATGTGTGTACTGTAGGAGCAGCGCTCATTGTATGACTGGATGTGTGTACTGTAGGAGCAGCGTTCATTGTATGACTGGATGTGTGTACTGTAGGAGCAGCGCTCATTGTATGACTGGATGTGTGTACTGTAGGAGCAGTGCTCATTGTATGACTGGATGTGTGTACTGTAGGAGCAGCATTCATTGTATGACTGGATGTGTGTACTGTAGGAGCAGCGCTCATTGTATGACTGGATGTGTGTACTGTAGGAGCAGTGCTCATTGTGTGGCAGGATGTGTGTACTGTAGGAGCAGCGCTCATTGTATGGCAGGATGTGTGTACTGTAGGAGCAGCGCTCATTGTATGGCAGGATGTGTGTACTGTAGGAGCAGCGCTCATTGTATGGCAGGATGTGTGTACTGTAGGAGTAGCGCTCATTGTACGGCAGGATGTGTGTACTGTAGGAGCAGTGCTCATTGTATGGCAGGATGTGTGTACTGTAGGAGCAGCGCTCATTGTATGACTGGATGTGTGTACTGTAGGAGCAGCGCTCATTGTACGACAGGATGTGTGTACTGTAGGAGCAGTGCTCATTGTATGGCAGGATGTGTGTACTGTAGGAGCAGCGCTCATTGTATGGTAGGATGTGTGTACTGTAGGAGCAGCGCTCATTGTATGACTGGATGTGTGTACTGTAGGAGCAGCGCTCATTGTATGGCAGGATGTGTGTACTGTAGGAGCAGCGCTCATTGTATGGCAGGATGTGTGTACTGTAGGAGCAGCGCTCATTGTATGACTGGATGTGTGTACTGTAGGAGCAGCGCTCATTGTACGACAGGATGTGTGTACTGTAGGAGCAGTGCTCATTGTATGGCAGGATGTGTGTACTGTAGGAGCAGCGCTCATTGTATGGTAGGATGTGTGTACTGTAGGAGCAGCGCTCATTGTATGACTGGATGTGTGTACTGTAGGAGCAGTGCTCATTGTATGACTGGATGTGTGTACTGTAGGAGCAGTGCTCATTGTATGACAGGATGTGTGTACTGTAGGAGCAGTGCTCATTGTATGGTAGGATGTGTGTACTGTAGGAGCAGCACTCATTGTATGACAGGATGTGTGTACTGTAGGAGCAGTGCTCATTGTATGACTGGATGTGTGTACTGTAGGAGCAGCGCTCATTGTATGGTAGGATGTGTGTACTGTAGGAGCAGTGCTCATTGTATGGCAGGATGTGTGTACTGTAGGAGCAGTGCTCATTGTATGGCAGGATGTGTGTACTGTAGGAGCAGTGCTCATTGTATGACTGGATGTGTGTACTGTAGGAGCAGCGCTCATTGTATGACTGGATGTGTGTACTGTAGGAGCAGCGCTCATTGTATGGCAGGATGTGTGTACTGTAGGAGCAGTGCTCATTGTATGGCAGGATGTGTGTACTGTAGGAGCAGTGCTCATTGTATGGCAGGATGTGTGTACTGTAGGAGCAGTGCTCATTGTATGACAGGATGTGTGTACTGTAGGAGCAGCGCTCATTGTATGACTGGATGTGTGTACTGTAGGAGCAGCGCTCATTGTATGGCAGGATGTGTGTACTGTAGGAGTAGCGCTCATTGTATGACTGGATGTGTGTACTGTAGGAGCAGCGCTCATTGTATGACAGGATGTGTGTACTGTAGGAGCAGCGCTCATTGTATGGCAGGATGTGTGTACTGTAGGAGCAGCGCTCATTGTATGACTGGATGTGTGTACTGTAGGAGCAGCGCTCATTGTATGACTGGATGTGTGTACTGTAGGAGCAGTGCTCATTGTATGACTGGATGTGTGTACTGTAGGAGCAGCGCTCATTGTATGGCAGGATGTGTGTACTGTAGGAGCAGTGCTCATTGTATGGCAGGATGTGTGTACTGTAGGAGCAGCGCTCATTGTATGACTGGATGTGTGTACTGTAGGAGCAGTGCTCATTGTATGACTGGATGTGTGTACTGTAGGAGCAGCGCTCATTGTATGACTGGATGTGTGTACTGTAGGAGCAGTGCTCATTGTATGGCAGGATGTGTGTACTGTAGGAGCAGCGCTCATTGTATGACTGGATGTGTGTACTGTAGGAGCAGTGCTCATTGTATGGCAGGATGTGTGTACTGTAGGAGCAGTGCTCATTGTATGGCAGGATGTGTGTACTGTAGGAGCAGCGCTCATTGTATGGCAGGATGTGTGTACTGTAGGAGCAGTGCTCATTGTATGGCAGGATGTGTGTACTGTAGGAGCAGCGCTCATTGTATGACTGGATGTGTGTACTGTAGGAGCAGCGCTCATTGTATGACTGGATGTGTGTACTGTAGGAGCAGTGCTCATTGTATGGTAGGATGTGTGTACTGTAGGAGCAGCGCTCATTGTATGACTGGATGTGTGTACTGTAGGAGCAGCGCTCATTGTATGGCAGGATGTGTGTACTGTAGGAGTAGCGCTCATTGTATGGCAGGATGTGTGTACTGTAGGAGCAGTGCTCATTGTATGACAGGATGTGTGTACTGTAGGAGCAGCGCTCATTGTACGGCAGGACGTGTGTACTGTAGGAGCAGCGCTCATTGTACGACAGGATGTGTGTACTGTAGGAGCAGTGCTCATTGCTCATTGTATGGCAGGATGTGTGTACTGTAGGAGCAGCGCTCATTGTATGACTGGATGTGTGTACTGTAGGAGCAGCGCTCATTGTATGACTGGATGTGTGTACTGTAGGAGCAGCGCTCATTGTATGACTGGATGTGTGTACTGTAGGAGCAGCGCTCATTGTATGACTGGATGTGTGTACTGTAGGAGCAGCGCTCATTGTATGACTGGATGTGTGTACTGTAGGAGCAGCGCTCATTGTATGACTGGATGTGTGTACTGTAGGAGCAGCGCTCATTGTATGACTGGATGTGTGTCCTGTAGGAGCAGTGCTCATTGTATGGCAGGATGTGTGTACTGTAGGAGCAGCGCTCATTGTATGACTGGATGTGTGTACTGTAGGAGCAGCGCTCATTGTATGACTGGATGTGTGTACTGTAGGAGCAGCGCTCATTGTATGACTGGATGTGTGTACTGTAGGAGCAGCGCTCATTGTATGACTGGATGTGTGTCCTGTAGGAGCAGTGCTCATTGTATGGCAGGATGTGTGTACTGTAGGAGCAGCGCTCATTGTATGACTGGATGTGTGTACTGTAGGAGCAGCGCTCATTGTATGGCAGGATGTGTGTACTGTAGGAGCAGTGCTCATTGTATGACAGGATGTGTGTACTGTAGGAGCAGCGCACATTGTACGGCAGGATGTGTGTACTGTAGGAGCAGCGCTCTTTGTACGACTGGATGTGTGTACTGTAGGAGCAGCGCTCATTGTACGGCAGGATGTGTGTACTGTAGGAGCAGCGCTCATTGTATGGCAGGATGTGTGTACTGTAGGAGCAGCGCTCATTGTATGGCAGGATGTGTGTACTGTAGGAGCAGTGCTCATTGTATGACTGGATGTGTGTACTGTAGGAGCAGCGCTCATTGTATGGCAGGATGTGTGTACTGTAGGAGCAGCGCTCATTGTACGACAGGATGTGTGTACTGTAGGAGCAGCGCTCATTGTATGGCAGGATGTGTGTACTGTAGGAGCAGTGCTCATTGTATGACTGGATGTGTGTACTGTAGGAGCAGTGCTCATTGTATGACTGGATGTGTGTACTGTAGGAGCAGCGCTCATTGTATGGCAGGATGTGTGTACTGTAGGAGCAGCGCTCATTGTACGACAAGATGTGTGTACTGTAGGACCAGCGTTCATTGTATGGCAGGATGTGTGTACTGTAGGAGCAGCGCTCATTGTATGACTGGATGTGTGTACTGTAGGAGCAGCGCTCATTGTATGGCAGGATGTGTGTACTGTAGGAGCAGCGCTCATTGTACGACAAGATGTGTGTACTGTAGGACCAGCGCTCATTGTATGACTGGATGTGTGTACTGTAGGAGCAGCGCTCATTGTATGGCAGGATGTGTGTACTGTAGGAGCAGCGCTCATTGTACGACAAGATGTGTGTACTGTAGGACCAGCGCTCATTGTATGACTGGATGTGTGTACTGTAGGAGCAGCGCTCATTGTATGGCAGGATGTGTGTACTGTAGGAGCAGCGCTCATTGTATGGCAGGATGTGTGTACTGTAGGAGTAGCGCTCATTGTATGGCAGGATGTGTGTACTGTAGGAGCAGTGCTCATTGTATGACTGGATGTGTGTACTGTAGGAGCAGCGCTCATTGTATGACTGGATGTGTGTACTGTAGGAGCAGCGCTCATTGTATGACAGGATGTGTGTACTGTAGGAGCAGCGCTCATTGTATGACAGGATGTGTGTACTGTAGGAGCAGCGCTCATTGTACGGCAGGACGTGTGTACTGTAGGAGCAGCGCTCATTGTACGACAGGATGTGTGTACTGTAGGAGCAGTGCTCATTGCTCATTGTATGGCAGGATGTGTGTACTGTAGGAGCAGCGCTCATTGTATGACTGGATGTGTGTACTGTAGGAGCAGCGCTCATTGTATGACTGGATGTGTGTACTGTAGGAGCAGCGCTCATTGTATGACTGGATGTGTGTCCTGTAGGAGCAGTGCTCATTGTATGGCAGGATGTGTGTACTGTAGGAGCAGCGCTCATTGTATGACTGGATGTGTGTACTGTAGGAGCAGCGCTCATTGTATGGCAGGATGTGTGTACTGTAGGAGCAGTGCTCATTGTATGACAGGATGTGTGTACTGTAGGAGCAGCGCACATTGTACGGCAGGATGTGTGTACTGTAGGAGCAGCGCTCTTTGTACGACTGGATGTGTGTACTGTAGGAGCAGCGCTCATTGTACGGCAGGATGTGTGTACTGTAGGAGCAGCGCTCATTGTATGGCAGGATGTGTGTACTGTAGGAGCAGTGCTCATTGTATGACTGGATGTGTGTACTGTAGGAGCAGCGCTCATTGTATGACTGGATGTGTGTACTGTAGGAGCAGCGCTCATTGTGTGACAGGGTGTGTGTACTGTAGGAGCAGCGCTCATTGTATGGCAGGATGTGTGTTCTGTAGGAGCAGTGCTCATTGTATGACTGGATGTGTGTACTGTAGGAGCAGCGCTCATTGTATGGCAGGATGTGTGTACTGTAGGAGCAGCGCTCATTGTACGACAGGATGTGTGTACTGTAGGAGCAGCGCTCATTGTATGGCAGGATGTGTGTACTGTAGGAGCAGTGCTCATTGTATGACTGGATGTGTGTACTGTAGGAGCAGTGCTCATTGTATGACTGGATGTGTGTACTGTAGGAGCAGCGCTCATTGTACGACAGGATGTGTGTACTGTAGGAGCAGCGTTCATTGTATGACAGGATGTGTGTACTGTAGGAGCAGCGCTCATTGTATGACTGGATGTGTGTACTGTAGGAGCAGTGCTCATTGTGTGGCAGGATGTGTGTACTGTAGGAGCAGCGCTCATTGTATGGCAGGATGTGTGTACTGTAGGAGCAGCGCTCATTGTATGACTGGATATGTGTACTGTAGGAGCAGTGCTCATTGTATGACAGGATGTGTGTACTGTAGGAGCAGCGCTCATTGTATGACTGGATGTGTGTACTGTAGGAGCAGCGCTCATTGTATGACTGGATGTGTGTACTGTAGGAGCAGCGCTCATTGTATGATTGGATGTGTGTACTGTAGGAGCAGTGCTCATTGTATGACTGGATGTGTGTACTGTAGGAGCAGCGCTCATTGTATGACTGGATGTGTGTACTGTAGGAGCAGCACTCATTGTATGACTGGATATGTGTACTGTAGGAGCAGCGCTCATTGTATGACTGGATGTGTGTACTGTAGGAGCAGCGCTCATTGTATGACTGGATGTGTGTACTGTAGGAGCAGCACTCATTGTATGGCAGGATGTGTGTACTGTAGGAGCAGCGCTCATTGTACGACGGGATGTGTTTACTATAGGAGCTGCGCTCATTGGCCCTCATTCCGAGTTGATCGCTTGCTAGCTACTTTTAGCAGCCGTGCAAACGCATAGTCGCCGCCCACGGGGGAGTGTATTTTTGCTTTGCACGAGTGCGAACACCTGTGCAGCAGAGCGCCTGCAAAAACATTTTGTGCAAAACAAGACCAGCCCTGTAGTTACATATTCTTTGCGATGATTGCTGCGACGAGTGAGACGGTAATGACGTCAGATACCCGCCCAGCGAACGCTCGGCCACGCCTGCGTTTTTCCAAACACTCCCAGAAAACGGTCAGTTACCACCCAGAAACGCCCACTTTCTGTCAATCTTCCTGCGATCGGCTGTGCGACTGAATGCGTCGCTAGAACCTGTGCAAAACCACGATGCTCTTTGTACCCGTACGTTGCGCGTGCGCATTGTGGTGCATATGCATGCGCAGATTATCCATTTTTTTCACTGATTGCTACGCAGCGAACAACGGCAGCTAGCGATCAACTCGGAATGACCCCCATTGTACGACAGGATGTGTGTACTGTAGGAGCAGCGCTCATTGTATGGCAGGATGTGTGTACTGTAGGAGCAGCACTCATTGTATGGCAGGATGTGTGTACTGTAGGAGCAGCGCTCATTGTACGGCAGGATGTGTGTACTGTAGGAGCAGCACTCATTGTATGGCAGGATGTGTGTACTGTAGGAGCAGTGCTCATTGTATGACTGGATGTGTGTACTGTAGGAGCAGCGCTCATTGTATGGCAGGATGTGTGTACTGTAGGAGCAGCGCTCATTGTACGGCAGGATGTGTGTACTGTAGGAGCAGCGCTCATTGTATGACTGGATGTGTGTACTGTAGGAGCAGCGCTCATTTTACAACAGGATGTGTGTACTGTAGGAGCAGCGCTCATTGTACAGCAGGATGTGTGTACTGTAGGAGCAGCGCTCATTGTATGGCAGGATGTGTGTACTGTAGGAGCAGTGCTCATTGTATGGCAGGATGTGTGTACTGTAGGAGCAGCGCTCATTGTACGGCAGGATGTGTGTACTGTAGGAGCAGCGCTCATTGTATGACAGGATGTGTGTACTGTAGGAGCAGCGCTCATTGTATGACTGGATGTGTGTACTGTAGGAGCAGCGCTCATTGTATGGCAGGATGTGTGTACTGTAGGAGCAGCGCTAATTGTATGACTGGATGTGTGTACTGTAAGAGCAGTGCTCATTGTATGACTGGATGTGTGTACTGTAGGAGCAGCGCTCATTGTATGGCAGGATGTGTGTACTGTAGGAGCAGTGCTCATTGTATGACAGGATGTGTGTACTGTAGGAGCAGCGCTCATTGTATGGCAGGATGTGTGTACTGTAGGAGCAGCGCTCATTGTATGACAGGATGTGTGTACTGTAGGACCAGCGCTCATTGTATGACTGGATGTGTGTACTGTAGGAGCAGCGCTCATTGTATGACTGGATGTGTGTACTGTAGGAGCAGCGCTCATTGTACGGCAGGATGTGTGTACTGTAGGAGCAGCGCTCATTGTATGACAGGATGTGTGTACTGTAGGAGCAGCGCTCATTGTACAGCAGGATGTGTGTACTGTAGGAACAGCGCTCATTGTATGGCAGGATGTGTGTACTGTAGGAGCAGTGCTCATTGTATGACTGGATGTGTGTACTGTAGGAGCAGCGCTCATTGTATGACTGGATGTGTGTACTGTAGGAGCAGCGCTCATTGTATGACTGGATGTGTGTACTGTAGGAGCAGCGCTCATTGTATGACTGGATGTGTGTACTGTAGGAGCAGTGCTCATTGTATGACTGGATTGTAGGAGCAGCGTTCATTGTATGACAGGATGTGTGTACTGTAGAAGCAGCGCTCATTGTATGACTGGATGTGTGTACTGTAGGAGCAGCGCTCATTGTATGACTGGATGTGTGTACTGTAGGAGCAGTGCTCATTGTGTGGCAGGATGTGTGTACTGTAGGAGCAGCGCTCATTGTATGACTGGATGTGTGTACTGTAGGAGCAGCGCTCATTTTACAACAGGATGTGTGTACTGTAGGAGCAGCGCTCATTGTATGACTGGATGTGTGTACTGTAGGAGCAGCGCTCATTGTATGGCAGGATGTGTGTACTGTAGGAGCAGCGCTCATTGTACAGCAGGATGTGTGTACTGTAGGAGCAGCGCTCATTGTATGACTGGATGTGTGTACTGTAGGAGCAGTGCTCATTGTATGGCAGGATGTGTGTACTGTAGGAGCAGCGCTCATTGTATGACTGGATGTGTGTACTGTAGGAGCAGCGTTCATTGTATGACTGGATGTGTGTACTGTAGGAGCAGCGTTCATTGTATGACTGGATGTGTGTACTGTAGGAGCAGCGTTCATTGTATGACTGGATGTGTGTACTGTAGGAGCAGCGCTCATTGTATGACTGGATGTGTGTACTGTAGGAGCAGCGCTCATTGTATGACTGGATGTGTGTACTGTAGGAGCAGCATTCATTGTATGACTGGATGTGTGTACTGTAGGAGCAGCGCTCATTGTATGACTGGATGTGTGTACTGTAGGAGCAGTGCTCATTGTGTGGCAGGATGTGTGTACTGTAGGAGCAGCGCTCATTGTATGGCAGGATGTGTGTACTGTAGGAGCAGCGCTCATTGTATGGCAGGATGTGTGTACTGTAGGAGCGGCGCTCATTGTATGACTGGATGTGTGTACTGTAGGAGCAGCGCTCATTGTATGGCAGGATGTGTGTACTGTAGGAGCAGCGCTCATTGTATGGCAGGATGTGTGTACTGTAGGAGTAGCGCTCATTGTACGGCAGGATGTGTGTACTGTAGGAGCAGTGCTCATTGTATGGCAGGATGTGTGTACTGTAGGAGCAGCGCTCATTGTATGGCAGGATGTGTGTACTGTAGGAGCAGTGCTCATTGTATGACAGGATGTGTGTACTGTAGGAGCAGCGCTCATTGTACGGCAGGACGTGTGTACTGTAGGAGCAGCGCTCATTGTACGACAGGATGTGTGTACTGTAGGAGCAGTGCTCATTGCTCATTGTATGGCAGGATGTGTGTACTGTAGGAGCAGCGCTCATTGTATGACTGGATGTGTGTACTGTAGGAGCAGCGCTCATTGTATGACTGGATGTGTGTCCTGTAGGAGCAGTGCTCATTGTATGGCAGGATGTGTGTACTGTAGGAGCAGCGCTCATTGTATGACAGGATGTGTGTACTGTAGGAGCAGCGCTCATTGTATGGCAGGATGTGTGTACTGTAGGAGCAGTGCTCATTGTATGGCAGGATGTGTGTACTGTAGGAGCAGCGCTCATTGTATGACTGGATGTGTGTACTGTAGGAGCAGCGCTCATTGTATGACTGGATGTGTGTACTGTAGGAGCAGTGCTCATTGTATGACTGGATGTGTGTACTGTAGGAGCAGCGCTCATTGTATGACTGGATGTGTGTACTGTAGGAGCAGCGCTCATTGTATGGCAGGATGTGTGTACTGTAGGAGCAGCGCTCATTGTATGACTGGATGTGTGTACTGTAGGAGCAGTGCTCATTGTATGACTGGATGTGTGTACTGTAGGAGCAGCGCTCATTGTATGACTGGATGTGTGTACTGTAGGAGCAGTGCTCATTGTATGACTGGATGTGTGTACTGTAGGAGCAGCGCTCATTGTATGACTGGATGTGTGTACTGTAGGAGCAGCGCTCATTGTATGGCAGGATGTGTGTACTGTAGGAGCAGCGCTCATTGTATGGCAGGATGTGTGTACTGTAGGAGCAGCGCTCATTGTATGGCAGGATGTGTGTACTGTAGGAGCAGTGCTCATTGTATGACAGGATGTGTGTACTGTAGGAGCAGCGCACATTGTACGGCAGGATGTGTGTACTGTAGGAGCAGCGCTCATTGTATGGCAGGATGTGTGTACTGTAGGAGCAGCGCTCATTGTATGGCAGGATGTGTGTACTGTAGGAGCAGCGCTCATTGTATGGCAGGATGTGTGTACTGTAGGAGCAGTGCTCATTGTATGACAGGATGTGTGTACTGTAGGAGCAGCGCACATTGTACGACTGGATGTGTGTACTGTAGGAGCAGCGCTCATTGTACGGCAGGATGTGTGTACTGTAGGAGCAGCGCTCATTGTATGGCAGGATGTGTGTACTGTAGGAGCAGCGCTCATTGTACGACATGGATGTCTGTACTGTAGGAGCAGTGCTCATTGTATGGCAGGATGTGTGTACTGTAGGAGCAGCGCTCATTGTATGGCAGGATGTGTGTACTGTAGGAGCAGCGCTCATTGTACGACATGGATGTCTGTACTGTAGGAGCAGTGCTCATTGTATGGCAGGATGTGTGTACTGTAGGAGCAGCGCTCATTGTATGGCAGGATGTGTGTACTGTAGGAGCAGCGCTCATTGTATGACAGGATGTGTGTACTGTAGGAGCAGCACTCATTGTATGACAGGATGTGTGTACTGTAGGAGCAGCGCTCATTGTATGGCAGGATGTGTGTACTGTAGGAGCAGCGCTCATTGTATGACAGGATGTGTGTACTGTAGGAGCAGCGCTCATTGTATGGCAGGATGTGTGTACTGTAGGAGCAGCGCTCATTGTACGACAGGATGTGTGTACTGTAGGAGCAGTGCTCATTGTATGGCAGGATGTGTGTACTGTAGGAGCAGTGCTCATTGTATGGCAGGATGTGTGTACTGTAGGAGCAGCGCTCATTTTTGACTGGATGTGTGTACTGTAGGAGCAGCGCTCATTGTATGACTGGATGTGTGTACTGTAGGAGCAGCGCTCATTGTATGACTGGATGTGTGTACTGTAGGAGCAGCGCTCATTGTATGGCAGGATGTGTGTACTGTAGGAGCAGCGCTCATTGTATGGCAGGATGTGTGTACTGTAGGAGCAGCGCTCATTGTATGGCAGGATGTGTGTACTGTAGGAGCAGCGCTCATTGTATGACTGGATGTGTCTACTGTAGGAGCAGCGCTCATTGTATGGCAGGATGTGTGTACTGTAGGAGCAGCGTTCATTGTGTGACTGGATGTGTGTACTGTAGGAGCAGCGCTCATTGTATGGCAGGATGTGTGTACTGTAGGAGCAGCGCTCATTGTATGGCAGGATGTGTGTACTGTAGGAGCAGCGCTCATTGTATGACAGGATGTGTGTACTGTAGGAGCAGCGCTCATTGTGTGACTGGATGTGTGTACTGTAGGAGCAGCGTTCATTGTATGGCAGGATGTGTGTACTTAAGGAGCAGTGCTCATTGTATGACAGGATGTGTGTACTGTAGAAGCAGCGCTCATTGTATGACTGGATGTGTGTACTGTAGGAACAGCGCTCATTGTATGGCAGGATGTGTGTACTGTAGGAGCAGCGCTCATTGTATGACTGGATGTGTATACTGTAGGAGCAGCGGTCATTGTATGACAGGATATGTGTACTGTAGGAGCAGTGCTCATTGTATGGCAGGATGTGTGTACTGTAGGAGCAGCGCTCATTGTATGACTGGATGTGTGTACTGTAGGAGCAGCGCTCATTGTATGACTGGATGTGTGTACTGTAGGAGCAGCGTTCATTGTATGGCAGGATGTGTGTACTGTAGGAGCAGCGTTCATTGTATGGCAGGATGCGTGTACTGTAGGAGCAGCGCTCATTGTATGGCAGGATGTGTGTACTGTAGGAGCAGTGCTGATTGTATGGCAGGGTGTGTGTACTGTAGGCACAGCGCTCATTGTATGACTGGATGTGTGTACTGTAGGAGCAGCGTTCATTGTATGGCAGGATGTGTGTACTGTAGGAGCAGCGCTCATTGTATGGCAGGATGTGTGTACTGTAGGAGCAGCGCTCATTGTATGACTGGATGTGTGTACTGTAGGAGCATCGTTCATTGTATGGCAGGATGTGTGTACTGTAGGAGCAGCGTTCATTGTATGGCAGGATGTGTGTACTGTAGGAGCAGCGCTCATTGTACGGCAGGATGTGTGTACTGTAGAAGCAGCACTCATTGTATGGCAGGATGTGTGTACTGTAGGAGCAGCGCTCATTGTATGGCAGGATGTGTGTACTGTAGGAGCAGCGCTCATTGTATGACTGGATGTGTGTACTGTAGGAGCAGCGCTCATTGTATGGCAGGATGTGTGTACTGTAGAAGCAGCACTCATTGTATGGCAGGATGTGTGTACTGTAGGAGCAGCGCTCATTGTATGGCAGGATGTGTGTACTGTAGAAGCAGCACTCATTGTATGGCAGGATGTGTGTACTGTAGGAGCAGCGCTCATTGTATGGCAGGATGTGTGTACTGTAGAAGCAGCACTCATTGTATGGCAGGATGTGTGTACTGTAGGAGCAGCGCTCATTGTATGACTGGATGTGTGTACTGTAGAAGCAGCACTCATTGTATGGCAGGATGTGTGTACTGTAGGAGCAGCGCTCATTGTATGGCAGGATGTGTGTACTGTAGGAGCAGCGCTCATTGTATGACTGGATGTGTGTACTGTAGGAGCAGCGCTCATTTTTGACTGGATGTGTGTACTGTAGGAGCAGCGTTCATTGTATGGCAGGATGTGTGTACTGTAGGAGCAGCGCTCATTGTATGACTGGATGTGTGTACTGTAGGAGCAGCGCTCATTGTATGACTGGATGTGTGTACTGTAGGAGCAGTGCTCATTGTATGACTGGATGTGTGTACTGTAGGAGCAGCGCTCATTGTATGACTGGATGTGTGTACTGTAGGAGCAGCGTTCATTGTATGACAGGATGTGTGTACTTAAGGAGCAGTGCTCATTGTATGACAGGATGTGTGTACTGTAGAAGCAGCGCTCATTGTATGACTGGATGTGTGTACTGTAGGAGCAGCGTTCATTGTATGGCAGGATGTGTGTACTGTAGGAGCAGCGTTCATTGTATGGCAGGATGTGTGTACTTAAGGAGCAGTGCTCATTGTATGACAGGATGTGTGTACTGTAGAAGCAGCGCTCATTGTATGACTGGATGTGTGTACTGTAGGAGCAGCGTTCATTGTATGGCAGGATGTGTGTACTGTAGGAGCAGCGCTCATTGTATGACAGGATGTGTGTACTGTAGGAGCAGCGGTCATTGTATGACAGGATGTGTGTACTGTAGGAGCAGTGCTCATTGTATGACTGGATGTGTGTACTGTAGGAGCAGCGCTCATTGTATGACTGGATGTGTGTACTGTAGGAGCAGCGCTCATTGTATGGTAGGATGTGTGTATTGTAGGAGCAGCGCTCATTGTATGACTGGATGTGTGTACTGTAGGAGCAGCGGTCATTGTATGACAGGATGTGTGTACTGTAGGAGCAGTGCTCATTGTATGACTGGATGTGTGTACTGTAGGAGCAGCGTTCATTGTATGACTGGATGTGTGTACTGTAGGAGCAGCGCTCATTGTATGACTGGATGTGTGTACTGTAGGAGCAGTGCTCATTGTATGGCAGGATGTGTGTACTGTAGGAACAGTGCTCATTGTATGGCAGGATGTGTGTACTGTACGAGCAGCGCTCATTGTATGACTGGATGTGTGTACTGTAGGAGCAGCGTTCATTGTGTGACTGGATGTGTGTACTGTAGGAGCAGCGCTCATTGTATGACTGGATGTGTGTACTGTAGGAGCAGTGCTCATTGTATGACTGGATGTGTGTACTGTAGGAGCAGCGTTCATTGTATGACTGGATGTGTGTACTGTAGGAGCAGCGCTCATTGTATGACTGGATGTGTGTACTGTAGGAGCAGTGCTCATTGTGTGGCAGGATGTGTGTACTGTAGGAGCAGCGCTCATTGTATGACTGGATGTGTGTACTGTAGGAGCAGCGCTCATTTTGCAGCAGGATGTGTGTACTGTAGGAGCAGCGCTCATTGTACAGCAGGATGTGTGTACTGTAGGAGCAGCGCTCATTGTATGGCAGGATGTGTGTACTGTAGGAGCAGTGCTCATTGTATGGCAGGATGTGTGTACTGTAGGAGCAGCGCTCATTGTATGACTGGATGTGTGTACTGTAGGAGCAGCATTCATTGTATGACTGGATGTGTGTACTGTAGGAGCAGCGCTCATTGTATGACTGGATGTGTGTACTGTAGGAGCAGTGCTCATTGTGTGGCAGGATGTGTGTACTGTAGGAGCAGCGCTCATTGTATGGCAGGATGTGTGTACTGTAGGAGCAGCGCTCATTGTATGACTGGATGTGTGTACTGTAGGAGCAGTGCTCATTGTGTGGCAGGATGTGTGTACTGTAGGAGCAGCGCTCATTGTATGGCAGGATGTGTGTACTGTAGGAGCAGCGCTCATTGTATGGCAGGATGTGTGTACTGTAGGAGCGGCGCTCATTGTATGACTGGATGTGTGTACTGTAGGAGCAGCGCTCATTGTATGGCAGGATGTGTGTACTGTAGGAGCAGTGCTCATTGTATGGCAGGATGTGTGTACTGTAGGAGCAGCGCTCATTGTATGACTGGATGTGTGTACTGTAGGAGCAGCGCTCATTGTACGACAGGATGTGTGTACTGTAGGAGCAGTGCTCATTGTATGACAGGATGTGTGTACTGTAGAAGCAGCGCTCATTGTACGGCAGGATGTGTGTACTGTAGGAGCAGCGCTCAATGTACGACAGGATGTGTGTACTGTAGGAGCAGTGCTCATTGCTCATTGTATGGCAGGATGTGTGTACTGTAGGAGCAGCGCTCATTGTATGACTGGATGTGTGTACTGTAGGAGCAGCGCTCATTGTATGACTGGATGTGTGTACTGTAGGAGCAGCGCTCATTGTATGACTGGATGTGTGTACTGTAGGAGCAGCGCTCATTGTATGACTGGATGTGTGTACTGTAGGAGCAGCGCTCATTGTATGATTGGATGTGTGTACTGTAGGAGCAGCGCTCATTGTATGACTGGATGTGTGTACTGTAGGAGCAGCGCTCATTGTATGATTGGATGTGTGTACTGTAGGAGCAGCGCTCATTGTACGACAGGATGTGTGTACTGTAGGAGCAGCGCTCATTGTATGACTGGATGTGTCTACTGTAGGAGCAGCGCTCATTGTACGGCAGGATGTGTGTACTGTAGGAGCAGCGCTCATTGTATGACTGGATGTGTGTACTGTAGGAGCTGCGCTCATTGTATGGCAGGATGTGTGTACTGTAGGAGCAGCGCTCATTGTATGGCAGGATGTGTGTACTGTAGGAGCAGCGCTCATTGTACGGCAGGATTTGTGTACTGTAGGAGCAGCGCTCATTGTATGACAGGATGTGTGTACTGTAGGAGCAGTGCTCATTGTATGACTGGATGTGTGTACTGTAGGAGCAGTGCTCATTGTATGACAGGATGTGTGTACTGTAGGAGCAGCGCTCATTGTATGGCAGGATGTGTGTACTGTAGGAGCAGCGCTCATTGTATGACTGGATGTGTGTACTGTAGGAGCAGCGCTCATTGTATGACTGGATGTGTGTACTGTAGGAGCAGCGCTCATTGTATGACTGGATGTGTGTACTGTAGGAGCAGCGCTCATTGTATGGCAGGATGTGTGTACTGTAGGAGTAGTGCTCATTGTATGACAGGATGTGTGTACTGTAGGAGCAGCGCTCATTGTATGGCAGGATGTGTGTACTGTAGGAGCAGCGCTCATTGTATGACAGGATGTGTGTACTGTAGGAGCAGCGCTCATTGTATGACTGGATGTGTGTACTGTAGGAGCAGCGCTCATTGTATGGCAGGATGTGTGTACTGTAGGAGCAGCGCTCATTGTATGGCAGGATGTGTGTACTGTAGGAGCAGTGCTCATTGTATGGCAGGATGTGTGTACTGTAGGAGCAGCGCTCATTGTATGACAGGATGTGTGTACTGTAGGAGCAGCGCTCATTGTATGACTGGATGTGTGTACTGTAGGAGCAGTGCTCATTGTGTGGCAGGATGTGTGTACTGTAGGAGCAGCGCTCATTGTATGACTGGATGTGTGTACTGTAGGAGCAGCGCTCATTTTACAGCAGGATGTGTGTACTGTAGGAGCAGCGCTCATTGTACAGCAGGATGTGTGTACTGTAGGAGCAGCGCTCATTGTATGGCAGGATGTGTGTACTGTAGGAGCAGTGCTCATTGTATGGCAGGATGTGTGTACTGTAGGAGCAGCGCTCATTGTATGACTGGATGTGTGTACTGTAGGAGCAGCGTTCATTGTATGACTGGATGTGTGTACTGTAGGAGCAGTGCTCATTGTGTGGCAGGATGTGTGTACTGTAGGAGCAGCGCTCATTGTATGACTGGATGTGTGTACTGTAGGAGCAGCGCTCATTTTACAGCAGGATGTGTGTACTGTAGGAGCAGCGCTCATTGTACAGCAGGATGTGTGTACTGTAGGAGCAGCGCTCATTGTATGGCAGGATGTGTGTACTGTAGGAGCAGTGCTCATTGTATGGCAGGATGTGTGTACTGTAGGAGCAGCGCTCATTGTATGACTGGATGTGTGTACTGTAGGAGCAGCGTTCATTGTATGACTGGATGTGTGTACTGTAGGAGCAGCGCTCATTGTATGACTGGATGTGTGTACTGTAGGAGCAGTGCTCATTGTATGACAGGATGTGTGTACTGTAGAAGCAGCGCTCATTGTATGACTGGATGTGTGTACTGTAGGAACAGCGCTTATTGTATGGCAGGATGTGTGTACTGTAGGAGCAGCGCTCATTGTATGACTGGATGTGTGTACTGTAGGAGCAGCGCTCATTGTATGACTGGATGTGTGTACTGTAGGAGCAGTGCTCATTGTAGGGCAGGATGTGTGTACTGTAGGAGCAGCGCTCATTGTATGACTGGATGTGTGTACTGTAGGAGCAGCGCTCATTGTATGACTGGATGTGTGTACTGTAGGAGCAGCGTTCATTGTATGGCAGGATGTGTGTACTGTAGGAGCAGCGCTCATTGTATGGCAGGATGTGTGTACTGTAGGAGCAGCGCTCATTGTATGACTGGATGTGTGTACTGTAGGAGCAGCGCTCATTGTATGGCAGGATGTGTGTACTGTAGGAGCAGCGCTCATTGTATGGCAGGATGTGTGTACTGTAGGAGCAGCGCTCATTGTATGACTGGATGTGTGTACTGTAGGAGCAGCGTTAATTGTATGGCAGGATGTGTGTACTGTAGGAGCAGCGCTCATTGTATGACTGGATGTGTGTACTGTAGGAGCAGCGCTCATTGTATGACTGGATGTGTGTACTGTAGGAGCAGCGCTCATTGTATGGCAGGATGTGTGTACTGTAGGAGCAGCGCTCATTGTATGGCTGGATGTGTGTACTGTAGGAGCAGTGCTCATTGTATGGCAGGATGTGTGTACTGTAGGAGCAGCGCTCATTGTATGACTGGATGTGTGTACTGTAGGAGCAGCGCTCATTGTATGACTGGATGTGTGTACTGTAGGAGCAGCGCTCATTGTATGATTGGATGTGTGTACTGTAGGAGCAGCGCTCATTGTATGGCAGGATGTGTGTACTGTAGGAGCAGCGCTCATTGTACGACAGGATGTGTGTACTGTAGGAGCAGCGCTCATTGTATGACTGGATGTGTCTACTGTAGGAGCAGCGCTCATTGTATGACTGGATGTGTGTACTGTAGGAGCAGCGCTCATTGTATGACTGAATGTGTGTACTGTAGGAGCAGCGCTCATTGTATGGCAGGATGTGTGTACTGTAGGAGCAGTGCTCATTGTATGACAGGATGTGTGTACTGTAGAAGCAGCGCTCATTGTATGACAGGATGTGTGTACTGTAGGAGCAGCGCTCATTGTATGACTGGATGTGTGTACTGTAGGAGCAGCGCTCATTGTATGACTGGATGTGTGTACTGTAGGAGCAGCGCTCATTGTACGGCAGGATGTGTGTACTGTAGGAGCAGCGCTCATTGTATGACAGGATGTGTGTACTGTAGGAGCAGCGCTCATTGTACAGCAGGATGTGTGTACTGTAGGAGCAGCGCTCATTGTATGACTGGATGTGTGTACTGTAGGAGCAGCGCTCATTGTATGACTGGATGTGTGTACTGTAGGAGCAGCGCTCATTGTACGGCAGGATGTGTGTACTGTAGGAGCAGCGCTCATTGTATGACAGGATGTGTGTACTGTAGGAGCAGCGCTCATTGTACAGCAGGATGTGTGTACTGTAGGAGCAGCGCTCATTGTATGGCAGGATGTGTGTACTGTAGGAGCAGCGTTCATTGTGTGACTGGATGTGTGTACTGTAGGAGCAGTGCTCATTGTATGACTGGATGTGTGTACTGTAGGAGCAGCGCTCATTGTATGACTGGATGTGTGTACTGTAGGAGCAGCGCTCATTGTACGGCAGGATGTGTGTACTGTAGGAGCAGCGCTCATTGTATGACAGGATGTGTGTACTGTAGGAGCAGCGCTCATTGTACAGCAGGATGTGTGTACTGTAGGAGCAGCGCTCATTGTATGGCAGGATGTGTGTACTGTAGGAACAGTGCTCATTGTATGGCAGGATGTGTGTACTGTACGAGCAGCGCTCATTGTATGACTGGATGTGTGTACTGTAGGAGCAGCGTTCATTGTGTGACTGGATGTGTGTACTGTAGGAGCAGCGCTCATTGTATGACTGGATGTGTGTACTGTAGGAGCAGTGCTCATTGTATGACTGGATGTGTGTACTGTAGGAGCAGCGTTCATTGTATGACTGGATGTGTGTACTGTAGGAGCAGCGCTCATTGTATGACTGGATGTGTGTACTGTAGGAGCAGTGCTCATTGTGTGGCAGGATGTGTGTACTGTAGGAGCAGCGCTCATTGTATGACTGGATGTGTGTACTGTAGGAGCAGCGCTCATTTTGCAGCAGGATGTGTGTACTGTAGGAGCAGCGCTCATTGTACAGCAGGATGTGTGTACTGTAGGAGCAGCGCTCATTGTATGGCAGGATGTGTGTACTGTAGGAGCAGTGCTCATTGTATGGCAGGATGTGTGTACTGTAGGAGCAGCACTCATTGTATGACTGGATGTGTGTACTGTAGGAGCAGCGTTCATTGTATGACTGGATGTGTGTACTGTAGGAGCAGCGCTCATTGTATGACTGGATGTGTGTACTGTAGGAGCAGTGCTCATTGTATGACTGGATGTGTGTACTGTAGGAGCAGCATTCATTGTATGACTGGATGTGTGTACTGTAGGAGCAGCGCTCATTGTATGACTGGATGTGTGTACTGTAGGAGCAGTGCTCATTGTGTGGCAGGATGTGTGTACTGTAGGAGCAGCGCTCATTGTATGGCAGGATGTGTGTACTGTAGGAGCAGCGCTCATTGTATGGCAGGATGTGTGTACTGTAGGAGCGGCGCTCATTGTATGACTGGATGTGTGTACTGTAGGAGCAGCGCTCATTGTATGGCAGGATGTGTGTACTGTAGGAGTAGCGCTCATTGTATGGCAGGATGTGTGTACTGTAGGAGCAGTGCTCATTGTATGGCAGGATGTGTGTACTGTAGGAGCAGCGCTCATTGTATGACTGGATGTGTGTACTGTAGGAGCAGCGCTCATTGTATGGCAGGATGTGTGTACTGTAGGAGTAGCGCTCATTGTATGGCAGGATGTGTGTACTGTAGGAGCAGTGCTCATTGTACGACAGGATGTGTGTACTGTAGGAGCAGTGCTCATTGTATGACAGGATGTGTGTACTGTAGAAGCAGCGCTCATTGTACGGCAGGATGTGTGTACTGTAGGAGCAGCGCTCAATGTACGACAGGATGTGTGTACTGTAGGAGCAGTGCTCATTGCTCATTGTATGGCAGGATGTGTGTACTGTAGGAGCAGCGCTCATTGTATGACTGGATGTGTGTACTGTAGGAGCAGCGCTCATTGTATGACTGGATGTGTGTACTGTAGGAGCAGCGCTCATTGTATGACTGGATGTGTGTACTGTAGGAGCAGCGCTCATTGTATGACTGGATGTGTGTACTGTAGGAGCAGCGCTCATTGTATGATTGGATGTGTGTACTGTAGGAGCAGCGCTCATTGTATGACTGGATGTGTGTACTGTAGGAGCAGCGCTCATTGTACGGCAGGATGTGTGTACTGTAGGAGCAGCGCTCATTGTATGACAGGATGTGTGTACTGTAGGAGCAGCGCTCATTGTATGACTGGATGTGTGTACTGTAGGAGCAGCGCTCATTGTATGACTGGATGTGTGTACTGTAGGAGCAGCGCTCATTGTATGACTGGATGTGTGTACTGTAGGAGCAGCGCTCATTGTATGGCAGGATGTGTGTACTGTAGGAGTAGCGCTCATTGTATGGCAGGATGTGTGTACTGTAGGAGCAGTGCTCATTGTATGGCAGGATGTGTGTACTGTAGGAGCAGTGCTCATTGTATGGCAGGATGTGTGTACTGTAGGAGCAGCGCTCATTGTATGACTGGATGTGTGTACTGTAGGAGCAGCGCTCATTGTACGGCAGGATGTGTGTACTGTAGGAGCAGCGCTCATTGTATGACTGGATGTGTGTACTGTAGGAGCAGCGCTCATTGTATGACTGGATGTGTGTACTGTAGGATCAGCGCTCATTGTATGACTGGATGTGTGTACTGTAGGAGCAGCGCTCATTGTACGACAGGATGTGTGTACTGTAGGAGCAGTGCTCATTGTATGACAGGATGTGTGTACTGTAGGAGCAGCGCTCATTGTACGGCAGGATGTGTGTACTGTAGGAGCAGCGCTCATTGTACGACAGGATGTGTGTACTGTAGGAGCAGTGCTCATTGCTCATTGTATGGCAGGATGTGTGTACTGTAGGAGCAGCGCTCATTATATGACTGGATGTGTGTACTGTAGGAGCAGCGCTCATTGTACGGCAGGATGTGTGTACTGTAGGAGCAGCGCTCATTGTATGACTGGATGTGTGTACTGTAGGAGCAGCGCTCATTGTATGACTGGATGTGTGTACTGTAGGAGCAGTGCTCATTGTATGGCAGGATGTGTGTACTGTAGGAGCAGTGCTCATTGTATGACTGGATGTGTGTACTGTAGGAGCAGTGCTCATTGTATGACAGGATGTGTGTACTGTAGGAGCAGCGCTCATTGTATGACAGGATGTGTGTACTGTAGGAGCAGCGCTCATTGTATGGCAGGATGTGTGTACTGTAGGAGCAGCGCTCATTGTATGGCAGGATGTGTGTACTGTAGGAGCAGCGCTCATTGTACAGCAGGATGTGTGTACTGTAGGAGCAGTGCTCATTGTATGACAGGATGTGTGTACTGTAGGAGCAGCACTCATTGTATGGCAGGATGTGTGTACTGTAGGAGCAGCGCTCATTGTATGGCAGGATGTGTGTACTGTAGGAGCAGCGCTCATTGTACGGCAGGATGTGTGTACTGTAGGAGCAGCGCTCATTGTATGGCAGGATGTGTGTACTGTAGGAGCAGCGCTCATTGTATGGCAGGATGTGTGTACTGTAGGAGCAGCGCTCATTGTATGACTGGATGTGTGTACTGTAGGAGCAGTGCTCCTTGTATGACAGGATGTGTGTACTGTAGGAGCAGCGCTCATTGTATGACTGGATGTGTGTACTGTAGGAGCAGCGCTCATTGTATGACTGGATGTGTGTACTGTAGGAGCAGCGCTCATTGTATGGCAGGATGTGTGTACTGTAGGAGCAGTGCTCATTGTATGACTGGATGTGTGTACTGTAGGAGCAGCGCTCATTGTATGACTGGATGTGTGTACTGTAGGAGCAGCGCTCATTGTATGACTGGATGTGTGTACTGTAGGAGCAGCGCTCATTGTATGGCAGGATGTGTGTACTGTAGGAGCAGTGCTCATTGTATGACTGGATGTGTGTACTGTAGGAGCAGTGCTCATTGTATGACTGGATGTGTGTACTGTAGGAGCAGTGCTCATTGTATGACAGGATGTGTGTACTGTAGGAGCAGTGCTCATTGTATGGCAGGATGTGTGTACTGTAGGAGCAGTGCTCATTGTATGACTGGATGTGTGTACTGTAGGAGCAGCGCTCATTGTATGACTGGATGTGTGTACTGTAGGAGCAGCGCTCATTGTATGACTGGATGTGTGTACTGTAGGAGCAGCGCTCATTGTATGGCAGGATGTGTGTACTGTAGGAGCAGTGCTCATTGTATGACTGGATGTGTGTACTGTAGGAGCAGTGCTCATTGTATGACTGGATGTGTGTACTGTAGGAGCAGTGCTCATTGTATGACAGGATGTGTGTACTGTAGGAGCAGCGCTCATTGTATGACTGGATGTGTGTACTGTAGGAGCAGTGCTCATTGTATGACTGGATGTGTGTACTGTAGGAGCAGCGCTCATTGTATGATTGGATGTGTGTACTGTAGGAGCAGCGCTCATTGTATGACTGGATGTGTGTACTGTAGGAGCAGTGCTCATTGTATGACTGGATGTGTGTACTGTAGGAGCAGCGCTCATTGTATGATTGGATGTGTGTACTGTAGGAGCAGCGCTCATTGTATGACTGGATGTGTGTACTGTAGGAGCAGTGCTCATTGTATGACTGGATGTGTGTACTGTAGGAGCAGCGCTCATTGTATGACTGGATGTGTGTACTGTAGGAGCAGCGCTCATTGTATGACTGGATGTGTGTACTGTAGGAGCAGCGCTCATTGTATGACTGGATGTGTGTACTGTAGGAGCAGTGCTCATTGTATGACTGGATGTGTGTACTGTAGGAGCAGCGCTCATTGTATGATTGGATGTGTGTACTGTAGGAGCAGCGCTCATTGTATGACTGGATGTGTGTACTGTAGGAGCAGCGCTCATTGTATGATTGGATGTGTGTACTGTAGGAGCAGCGCTCATTGTATGGCAGGATGTGTGTACTGTAGGAGCAGCGTTCATTGTATGGCAGGATGTGTGTACTGTAGGAGCAGCGCTCATTGTATGACTGGATGTGTCTACTGTAGGAGCAGCGCTCATTGTACGGCAGGATGTGTGTACTGTAGGAGCAGCGCTCATTGTATGGCAGGATGTGTGTACTGTAGGAGCAGCGCTCATTGTACGGCAGGATTTGTGTACTGTAGGAGCAGCGCTCATTGTATGACAGGATGTGTGTACTGTAGGAGCAGCGCTCATTGTATGACTGGATGTGTGTACTGTAGGAGCAGCGCTCATTGTATGACTGGATGTGTGTACTGTAGGAGCAGCGCTCATTGTATGACTGGATGTGTGTACTGTAGGAGCAGCGCTCATTGTATGGCAGGATGTGTGTACTGTAGGAGCAGTGCTCATTGTATGACAGGATGTGTGTACTGTAGGAGCAGCGCTCATTGTATGGCAGGATGTGTGTACTGTAGGAGCAGCGCTCATTGTATGACAGGATGTGTTTACTGTAGGAGCAGCGCTCATTGTATGACTGGATGTGTGTACTGTAGGAGCAGTGCTCATTGTATGGCAGGATGTGTGTACTGTAGGAGCAGCGCTCATTGTATGACAGGATGTGTGTACTGTAGGAGCAGCGCTCATTGTATGACTGGATGTGTGTACTGTAGGAGCAGTGCTCATTGTACGGCAGGATGTGTGTACTGTAGGAGCAGTGCTCATTGTGTGGCAGGATGTGTGTACTGTAGGAGCAGTGCTCATTGTACGGCAGGATGTGTGTACTGTAGGAGCAGTGCTCATTGTGTGGCAGGATGTGTGTACTGTAGGAGCAGCGCTCATTGTATGACTGGATGTGTGTACTGTAGGAGCAGCGCTCATTTTACAGCAGGATGTGTGTACTGTAGGAGCAGCGCTCATTGTACAGCAGGATGTGTGTACTGTAGGAGCAGCGCTCATTGTATGGCAGGATGTGTGTACTGTAGGAGCAGTGCTCATTGTATGGCAGGATGTGTGTACTGTAGGAGCAGCGCTCATTGTACAGCAGGATGTGTGTACTGTAGGAGCAGCGCTCATTGTATGGCAGGATGTGTGTACTGTAGGAGCAGTGCTCATTGTATGGCAGGATGTGTGTACTGTAGGAGCAGCGCTCATTGTATGACTGGATGTGTGTACTGTAGGAGCAGCGTTCATTGTATGACTGGATGTGTGTACTGTAGGAGCAGCGCTCATTGTATGGCAGGATGTGTGTACTGTAGGAGCAGTGCTCATTGTATGACAGGATGTGTGTACTGTAGAAGCAGCGCTCATTGTATGACTGGATGTGTGTACTGTAGGAACAGCGCTTATTGTATGGCAGGATGTGTGTACTGTAGGAGCAGCGCTCATTGTATGACTGGATGTGTGTACTGTAGGAGCAGTGCTCATTGTATGGCAGGATGTGTGTACTGTAGGAGCAGCGCTCATTGTATGACTGGATGTGTGTACTGTAGGAGCAGCGCTCATTGTATGACTGGATGTGTGTACTGTAGGAGCAGCGTTCATTGTATGGCAGGATGTGTGTACTGTAGGAGCAGCGCTCATTGTATGGCAGGATGTGTGTACTGTAGGAGCAGCGCTCATTGTATGACTGGATGTGTGTACTGTAGGAGCAGCGTTAATTGTATGGCAGGATGTGTGTACTGTAGGAGCAGCGCTCATTGTATGACTGGATGTGTGTACTGTAGGAGCAGCGCTCATTGTATGGCTGGATGTGTGTACTGTAGGAGCAGTGCTCATTGTATGGCAGGATGTGTGTACTGTAGGAGCAGCGCTCATTGTATGACTGGATGTGTGTACTGTAGGAGCAGCGCTCATTGTATGACTGGATGTGTGTACTGTAGGAGCAGCGCTCATTGTATGATTGGATGTGTGTACTGTAGGAGCAGCGCTCATTGTATGGCAGGATGTGTGTACTGTAGGAGCAGCGCTCATTGTACGACAGGATGTGTGTACTGTAGGAGCAGCGCTCATTGTATGACTGGATGTGTCTACTGTAGGAGCAGCGCTCATTGTATGACTGGATGTGTGTACTGTAGGAGCAGCGCTCATTGTATGACTGAATGTGTGTACTGTAGGAGCAGCGCTCATTGTATGGCAGGATGTGTGTACTGTAGGAGCAGTGCTCATTGTATGACAGGATGTGTGTACTGTAGAAGCAGCGCTCATTGTATGACAGGATGTGTGTACTGTAGGAGCAGCGCTCATTGTATGACTGGATGTGTGTACTGTAGGAGCAGCGCTCATTGTATGACTGGATGTGTGTACTGTAGGAGCAGCGCTCATTGTACGGCAGGATGTGTGTACTGTAGGAGCAGCGCTCATTGTATGACAGGATGTGTGTACTGTAGGAGCAGCGCTCATTGTACAGCAGGATGTGTGTACTGTAGGAGCAGCGCTCATTGTATGGCAGGATGTGTGTACTGTAGGAACAGTGCTCATTGTATGGCAGGATGTGTGTACTGTACGAGCAGCGCTCATTGTATGACTGGATGTGTGTACTGTAGGAGCAGCGTTCATTGTGTGACTGGATGTGTGTACTGTAGGAGCAGCGCTCATTGTATGACTGGATGTGTGTACTGTAGGAGCAGTGCTCATTGTATGACTGGATGTGTGTACTGTAGGAGCAGCGTTCATTGTATGACTGGATGTGTGTACTGTAGGAGCAGCGCTCATTGTATGACTGGATGTGTGTACTGTAGGAGCAGTGCTCATTGTGTGGCAGGATGTGTGTACTGTAGGAGCAGCGCTCATTGTATGACTGGATGTGTGTACTGTAGGAGCAGCGCTCATTTTGCAGCATGATGTGTGTACTGTAGGAGCAGCGCTCATTGTATGACTGGATGTGTGTACTGTAGGAGCAGCGCTCATTTTGCAGCATGATGTGTGTACTGTAGGAGCAGTGCTCATTGTATGGCAGGATGTGTGTACTGTAGGAGCAGCGCTCATTGTATGGCAGGATGTGTGTACTGTAGGAGCAGTGCTCATTGTATGGCAGGATGTGTGTACTGTAGGAGCAGCGCTCATTGTATGACTGGATGTGTGTACTGTAGGAGCAGCGTTCATTGTATGACTGGATGTGTGTACTGTAGGAGCAGCGCTCATTGTATGACTGGATGTGTGTACTGTAGGAGCAGTGCTCATTGTATGACTGGATGTGTGTACTGTAGGAGCAGCATTCATTGTATGACTGGATGTGTGTACTGTAGGAGCAGCGCTCATTGTATGACTGGATGTGTGTACTGTAGGAGCAGTGCTCATTGTGTGGCAGGATGTGTGTACTGTAGGAGCAGCGCTCATTGTATGGCAGGATGTGTGTACTGTAGGAGCAGCGCTCATTGTATGGCAGGATGTGTGTACTGTAGGAGCGGCGCTCATTGTATGACTGGATGTGTGTACTGTAGGAGCAGCGCTCATTGTATGGCAGGATGTGTGTACTGTAGGAGTAGCGCTCATTGTATGGCAGGATGTGTGTACTGTAGGAGCAGTGCTCATTGTATGGCAGGATGTGTGTACTGTAGGAGCAGCGCTCATTGTATGACTGGATGTGTGTACTGTAGGAGCAGCGCTCATTGTACGACAGGATGTGTGTACTGTAGGAGCAGTGCTCATTGTATGACAGGATGTGTGTACTGTAGAAGCAGCGCTCATTGTACGGCAGGATGTGTGTACTGTAGGAGCAGCGCTCAATGTACGACAGGATGTGTGTACTGTAGGAGCAGTGCTCATTGCTCATTGTATGGCAGGATGTGTGTACTGTAGGAGCAGCGCTCATTGTATGACTGGATGTGTGTACTGTAGGAGCAGCGCTCATTGTATGACTGGATGTGTGTACTGTAGGAGCAGCGCTCATTGTATGACTGGATGTGTGTACTGTAGGAGCAGCGCTCATTGTATGATTGGATGTGTGTACTGTAGGAGCAGCGCTCATTGTATGACTGGATGTGTGTACTGTAGGAGCAGCGCTCATTGTATGATTGGATGTGTGTACTGTAGGAGCAGCGCTCATTGTATGACAGGATGTGTGTACTGTAGGAGCAGCGCTCATTGTATGGCAGGATGTGTGTACTGTAGGAGCAGCGCTCATTGTATGACTGGATGTGTGTACTGTCGGAGCAGCGCTCATTGTATGACTGGATGTGTGTACTGTAGGAGCAGCGCTCATTGTATGGCAGGATGTGTGTACTGTAGGAGCAGCGCTCATTGTATGACAGGATGTGTGTACTGTAGGAGCAGCGCTCATTGTATGGCAGGATGTGTGTACTGTAGGAGCAGTGCTCATTGTATGGCAGGATGTGTGTACTGTAGGAGCAGCGCTCATTGTACGGCAGGATGTGTGTACTGTAGGAGCAGCGCTCATTGTATGACAGGATGTGTGTACTGTAGGAGCAGCGCTCATTGTATGACTGGATGTGTGTACTGTAGGAGCAGCGCTCATTGTATGGCAGGATGTGTGTACTGTAGGAGCAGCGCTCATTGTATGACTGGATGTGTGTACTGTAGGAGCAGCGCTCATTGTATGGCAGGATGTGTGTACTGTAGGAGCAGTGCTCATTGTATGACAGGATGTGTGTACTGTAGGAGCAGCGCTCATTGTATGGCAGGATGTGTGTACTGTAGGAGCAGCGCTCATTGTATGGCAGGATGTGTGTACTGTAGGAGCGGCGCTCATTGTATGACTGGATGTGTGTACTGTAGGAGCAGCGCTCATTGTATGGCAGGATGTGTGTACTGTAGGAGTAGCGCTCATTGTATGGCAGGATGTGTGTACTGTAGGAGCAGTCCTCATTGTATGGCAGGATGTGTGTACTGTAGGAGCAGCGCTCATTGTATGACTGGATGTGTGTACTGTAGGAGCAGCGCTCATTGTACGACAGGATGTGTGTACTGTAGGAGCAGTGCTCATTGTATGACAGGATGTGTGTACTGTAGGAGCAGCGCTCATTGTATGACTGGATGTGTGTACTGTAGGAGCAGCGCTCATTGTATGGCAGGATGTGTGTACTGTAGGAGCAGCGCTCATTGTATGACAGGATGTGTGTACTGTAGGAGCAGCGCTCATTGTATGACTGGATGTGTGTACTGTAGGAGCAGCACTCATTGTATGACTGGATGTGTGTACTGTAGGAGCAGCGCTCATTGTACGGCAGGATGTGTGTACTGTAGGAGCAGCGCTCATTGTATGACTGGATGTGTGTACTGTAGGAGCAGCGCTCATTGTATGACTGGATGTGTGTACTGTAGGAGCAGCGCTCATTGTATGACTGGATGTGTGTACTGTAGGAGCAGTGCTCATTGTATGGCAGGATGTGTGTACTGTAGGAGCAGCGCTCATTGTATGGCAGGATGTGTGTACTGTAGGAGCAGCGCTCATTGTATGACTGGATGTGTGTACTGTAGGAGCTGCGCTCATTGTATGACTGGATGTGTGTACTGTAGGAGCAGCGCTCATTGTATGGCAGGATGTGTGTACTGTAGGAGTAGCGCTCATTGTATGGCAGGATGTGTGTACTGTAGGAGCAGTGCTCATTGTATGACTGGATGTGTGTACTGTAGGAGCTGCGCTCATTGTATGACTGGATGTGTGTACTGTAGGAGCAGCGCTCATTGTATGGCAGGATGTGTGTACTGTAGGAGTAGCGCTCATTGTATGGCAGGATGTGTGTACTGTAGGAGCAGTGCTCATTGTATGACTGGATGTGTGTACTGTAGGAGCAGCGCTCATTGTATGGCAGGATGTGTGTACTGTAGGAGCAGCGTTCATTGTATGACTGGATGTGTGTACTGTAGGACCAGTGCTCATTGTATGACTGGATGTGTGTACTGTAGGAGCAGTGCTCATTGTATGACTGGATGTGTGTACTGTAGGAGCTGCGCTCATTGTATGGCAGGATGTGTGTACTGTAGGAGCAGTGCTCATTGTATGGCAGGATGTATGTACTGTAGGAGCAGCGCTCATTGTATGGCAGGATGTGTGTACTGTAGGAGCAGCGCTCATTGTATGACTGGATGTGTGTACTGTAGGAGCAGCGCTCATTGTATGGCAGGATGTGTGTACTGTAGGAGCAGCGCTCATTGTACGACGGGATGTGTGTACTGTAGGAGCAGCGCTCATTGTATGACTGGATGTGTGTACTGTAGGAGCAGCGCTCATTGTACGACGGGATGTGTTTACTGTAGGAGCTGCGCTCATTGGCCCTCATTCCGAGTTGATCGCTTGCTAGCTACTTTTAGCAGCCGTGCAAACGCATAGTCGCCGCCCACGGGGGAGTGTATTTTCGCTTTGCACGAGTGCGAACACCTGTGCAGCAGAGCGCCTGCAAAAACATTTTGTGCAAAACAAGACCAGCCCTGTAGTTACATATTCTGTGCGATGATTGCTGCGACGAATGACACGGTAATGACGTCAGATACCCGCCCAGCGAACGCCCGGCCACGCCTGCGTTTTTCCAAACACTCCCAGAAAACGGTCAGTTACCACTCAGAAACGCCCACTTTCTGTCAATCTTCCTGCGATCGGCTGTGCGACTTAATGCGTCGCTAGAACCTGTGCAAAACCACGATGCTCTTTATACCCGTACGTTGCGCGTGCGCATTGTGGTGCATATGCATGCGCAGATTATCCATTTTTTTCACTGATTGCTACGCAGCGAACAACGGCAGCTAGCGATCAACTCGGAATGACCCCCATTGTACGACTTGATGTGTGTACTGTAGGAGCAGCGCTCATTGTATGACTGGATGTGTGTACTGTAGGAGCAGCGCTCATTGTATGGCAGGATGTGTGTACTGTAGGAGCAGCACTCATTGTATGACTGGATGTGTGTACTGTAGGAGCAGTGCTCATTGTATGACTGGATGTGTGTACTGTAGGAGCAGTGCTCATTGTATGACAGGATGTGTGTACTGTAGGAGCAGCACTCATTGTATGGCAGGATGTGTGTACTGTAGGAGCAGCGCTCATTGTATGACGGGATGTGTGTACTGTAGGAGCAGCGCTCATTGTATGGCAGGATGTGTGTACTGTAGGAGCAGCGCTCATTGTATGACTGGATGTGTGTACTGTAGGAGCAGCGCTCATTGTATGACTGGATGTGTGTACTGTAGGAGCAGCGCTCATTGTATGGCAGGATGTGTGTACTGTAGGAGCAGCGCTCATTGTATGGCAGGATGTGTGTACTGTAGGAGCAGCGCTCATTGTATGGCAGGATGTGTGTACTGTAGGAGCAGCGTTCATTGTATGGCAGGATGTGTGTACTGTAGGAGCAGCGTTCATTGTATGGCAGGATGTGTGTACTGTAGGAGCAGCGCTCATTGTATGGCAGGATGTGTGTACTGTAGGAGCAGCGCTCATTGTATGGCAGGATGTGTGTACTGTAGGAGCAGCGCTCATTGTATGACAGGATGTGTGTACTGTAGGAGCAGCGCTCATTGTATGACTGGATGTGTGTACTGTAGGAGCAGCGTTCATTGTATGGCAGGATGTGTGTACTGTAGGAGCAGCGTTCATTGTATGGCAGGATGTGTGTACTGTAGGAGCAGCGCTCATTGTATGGCAGGATGTGTGTACTGTAGGAGCAGCGCTCATTGTATGGCAGGATGTGTGTACTGTAGGAGCAGCGCTCATTGTATGACAGGATGTGTGTACTGTAGGAGCAGCGCTCATTGTATGACTGGATGTGTGTACTGTAGGAGCAGCGCTCATTGTATGACTGGATGTGTCTACTGTAGGAGCAGCGCTCATTGTATGACAGGATGTGTGTACTGTAGGAGCAGCGCTCATTGTATGGCAGGATGTGTGTACTGTAGGAGCAGCGCTCATTGTATGGCTGGATGTGTGTACTGTAGGAGCAGCGCTCATTGTACGGCAGGATGTGTGTACTGTAGGAGCAGCACTCATTGTATGGCAGGATGTGTGTACTGTAGGAGCAGTGCTCATTGTATGGCAGGATGTGTGTACTGTAGGAGCAGCGCTCATTGTATGGTAGGATGTGTGTACTGTAGGAGCAGCGCTCATTGTATGGCAGGATGTGTGTACTGTAGGAGCAGCGCTCATTGTATGACTGGATGTGTGTACTGTAGGAGCAGCGCTCATTGTATGGCTGGATGTGTGTACTGTAGGAGCAGCGGTCATTGTATGACTGGATGTGTGTACTGTAGGAGCAGCGCTCATTGTATGACTGGATGTGTGTAATGTAGGAGCAGCGCTCATTGTATGACTGGATGTGTGTACTGTAGGAGCAGTGCTCATTGTATGACTGGATGTGTGTAATGTAGGAGCAGCGCTCATTGTATGACTGGATGTATGTACTGTAGGAGCAGTGCTCATTGTATGACTGGATGTGTGTACTGTAGGAGCAGCGCTCATTGTATGGCAGGATGTGTGTACTGTAGGAGCAGCGCTCATTGTATGACTGGATGTGTGTACTGTAGGAGCAGCGCTCATTGTATGGCAGGATGTGTGTACTGTAGGAGCAGCGCTCATTGTATGACTGGATGTATGTACTGTAGGAGCAGTGCTCATTGTATGACTGGATGTGTGTACTGTAGGAGCAGCGCTCATTGTATGGCAGGATGTGTGTACTGTAGGAGCAGTGCTCATTGTATGACTGGATGTGTGTACTGTAGGAGCAGTGCTCATTGTATGACTGGATGTGTGTACTGTAGGAGCAGTGCTCATTGTATGGCAGGATGTGTGTACTGTAGGAGCAGCGCTCATTGTATGACTGGATGTGTGTACTGTAGGAGCAGCACTCATTGTATGACAGGATGTGTGTACTGTAGGAGCAGCGCTCATTGTATGACTGGATGTGTGTACTGTAGGAGCAGTGCTCATTGTATGACTGGATGTGTGTACTGTAGGAGCAGCACTCATTGTATGACAGGATGTGTGTACTGTAGGAGCAGCGCTCATTGTATGGCAGGATGTGTGTTCTGTAGGAGCAGTGCTCATTGTATGACTGGATGTGTGTACTGTAGGAGCAGCGCTCATTGTGTGACAGGATGTGTGTACTGTAGGAGCAGCGCTCATTGTATGGCAGGATGTGTGTTCTGTAGGAGCAGTGCTCATTGTATGACTGGATGTGTGTACTGTAGGAGCAGCGCTCATTGTATGGCAGGATGTGTGTACTGTAGGAGCAGCGCTCATTGTATGACAGGATGTGTGTACTGTAGGAGCAGCACTCATTGTATGGCAGGATGTGTGTACTGTAGGAGCAGCGCTCATTGTATGACTGGATGTGTGTACTGTAGGAGCAGTGCTCATTGTATGACTGGATGTGTGTACTGTAGGAGCAGCGCTCATTGTATGACTGGATGTGTGTACTGTAGGAGCAGTGCTCATTGTATGGCAGGATGTGTGTACTGTAGGAGCAGTGCTCATTGTATGACTGGATGTGTGTACTGTAGGAGCAGCGCTCATTGTATGACTGGATGTGTGTACTGTAGGAGCAGCACTCATTGTATGACTGGATGTGTGTACTGTAGGAGCAGCGCTCATTGTATGGCAGGATGTGTGTACTGTAGGAGCAGTGCTCATTGTATGACAGGATGTGTGTACTGTAGGAGCAGCGCTCATTGTATGACAGGATGTGTGTACTGTAGGAGCAGCGCTCATTGTATGGCAGGATGTGTGTACTGTAGGAGTAGCGCTCATTGTATGGCAGGATGTGTGTACTGTAGGAGCAGTGCTCATTGTATGACTGGATGTGTGTACTGTAGGAGCAGCGCTCATTGTATGGCAGGATGTGTGTACTGTAGGAGCAGTGCTCATTGTATGACTGGATGTGTGTACTGTAGGAGCAGTGCTCATTGTATGACAGGATGTGTGTACTGTAGGAGCAGCGCTCATTGTATGGCAGGATGTGTGTACTGTAGGAGCAGCGCTCATTGTATGACTGGATGTGTGTACTGTAGGAGCAGCGCTCATTGTATGACTGGATGTGTGTACTGTAGGAGCAGCACTCATTGTATGACTGGATGTGTGTACTGTAGGAGCAGCACTCATTGTATGACTGGATGTGTGTACTGTAGGAGCAGCGCTCATTGTATGGCAGGATGTGTGTACTGTAGGAGCAGCGCTCATTGTATGACTGGATGTGTGTACTGTAGGAGCAGTGCTCATTGTATGGCAGGATGTGTGTACTGTAGGAGCAGTGCTCATTGTATGACTGGATGTGTGTACTGTAGGAGCAGTGCTCATTGTATGACAGGATGTGTGTACTGTAGGAGCAGCGCTCATTGTATGGCAGGATGTGTGTACTGTAGGAGCAGCGCTCATTGTATGACTGGATGTGTGTACTGTAGGAGCAGCGCTCATTGTATGACTGGATGTGTGTACTGTAGGAGCAGCACTCATTGTATGACTGGATGTGTGTACTGTAGGAGCAGCACTCATTGTATGACTGGATGTGTGTACTGTAGGAGCAGCGCTCATTGTATGACTGGATGTGTGTACTGTAGGAGCAGCGCTCATTGTATGACTGGATGTGTGTACTGTAGGAGCAGCGCTCATTGTATGACAGGATGTGTGTACTGTAGGAGCAGCGCTCATTGTATGACAGGATGTGTGTACTGTAGGAGCAGCGCTCATTGTATGACTGGATGTGTGTACTGTAGGAGCAGCGCTCATTGTGTGACAGGATGTGTGTACTGTAGGAGCAGCGCTCATTGTATGGCAGGATGTGTGTACTGTAGGAGCAGCGCTCATTGTATGACTGGATGTGTGTACTGTAGGAGCAGCGCTCATTGTATGACTGGATGTGTGTACTGTAGGAGCAGTGCTCATTGTATGACTGGATGTGTGTGCTGTAGGAGCAGTGCTCATTGTATGACTGGATGTGTGTACTGTAGGAGCAGCGCTCATTGTACGACAGGATGTGTGTACTGTAGGAGCAGTGCTCATTTTATGACTGGATGTGTGTACTGTAGGAGCAGCGCTCATTGTATGGCAGGATGTGTGTACTGTAGGAGCAGCGCTCATTGTACGACAGGATGTGTGTACTGTAGGACCAGCGTTCATTGTATGACAGGATGTGTGTACTGTAGGAGCAGTGCTCATTGTGTGGCAGGATGTGTGTACTGTAGGAGCAGCGCTCATTGTATGGCAGGATGTGTGTACTGTAGGAGCAGCGCTCATTGTATGACTGGATGTGTGTACTGTAGGAGCAGCGCTCATTGTATGACTGGATGTGTGTACTGTAGGAGCAGCGCTCATTGTATGACTGGATGTGTGTACTGTAGGAGCAGCACTCATTGTATGACTGGATATGTGTACTGTAGGAGCAGCGCTCATTGTATGACTGGATGTGTGTACTGTAGGAGCAGCGCTCATTGTATGACTGGATGTGTGTACTGTAGGAGCAGCACTCATTGTATGGCAGGATGTGTGTACTGTAGGAGCAGCGCTCATTGTACGACGGGATGTGTTTACTGTAGGAGCTGCGCTCATTGGCCCTCATTCCGAGTTGATCGCTTGCTAGCTACTTTTAGCAGCCGTGCAAACGCATAGTCGCCGCCCACGGGGGAGTGTATTTTCGCTTTGCACGAGTGCGAACACCTGTGCAGCAGAGCGCCTGCAAAAACATTTTGTGCAAAACAAGACCAGCCCTGTAGTTACATATTCTTTGCGATGATTGCTGCGACGAGTGAGACGGTAATGACGTCAGATACCCGCCCAGCGAACGCCCGGCCACGCCTGCGTTTTTCCAAACACTCCCAGAAAACGGTCAGTTACCACCCAGAAACGCCCACTTTCTGTCAATCTTCCTGCGATCGGCTGTGCGACTGAATGCGTCGCTAGAACCTGTGCAAAACCACGATGCTCTTTGTACCCGTACGTTGCGCGTGCGCATTGTGGTGCATATGCATGCGCAGATTATCCATTTTTTTCACTGATTGCTACGCAGCGAACAACGGCAGCTAGCGATCAACTCGGAATGACCCCCATTGTACGGCAGGATGTGTGTACTGTAGGAGCAGCGCTCATTGTATGACTGGATGTGTGTACTGTAGGAGCAGTGCTCATTGTATGACTGGATGTGTGTACTGTAGGAGCAGCGCTCATTGTACGGCAGGATGTGTGTACTGTAGGAGCAGCGCTCATTGTATGGCAGGATGTGTGTACTGTAGGAGCAGCGCTCATTGTATGGCAGGATGTGTGTACTGTAGGAGCAGCACTCATTGTATGGCAGGATGTGTGTACTGTAGGAGCAGTGCTCATTGTATGACTGGATGTGTGTACTGTAGGAGCAGTGCTCATTGTATGGCAGGATGTGTGTACTGTAGGAGCAGCGTTCATTGTATGACTGGATGTGTGTACTGTAGGAGCAGCGCTCATTGTACGGCAGGATGTGTGTACTGTAGGAGCAGCGCTCATTGTATGGCAGGATGTGTGTACTGTAGGAGCAGCGCTCATTGTATGACTGGATGTGTGTACTGTAGGAGCAGTGCTCATTGTATGGCAGGATGTGTGTACTGTAGGAGCAGCGCTCATTGTATGACAGGATGTGTGTACTGTAGGAGCAGCGCTCATTGTATGACTGGATGTGTGTACTGTAGGAGCAGCGCTCATTGTATGACTGGATGTGTGTACTGTAGGAGCAGCGCTCATTGTATGGCAGGATGTGTGTACTGTAGGAGCAGCGCTCATTGTATGGCAGGATGTGTGTACTGTAGGAGCAGCGCTCATTGTATGACTGGATGTGTGTACTGTAGGAGCAGCGCTCATTGTATGGCAGGATGTGTGTACTGTAGGAGCAGCGCTCATTGTATGGCAGGATGTGTGTACTGTAGGAGCAGTGCTCATTGTATGACAGGATGTGTGTACTGTAGGAGCAGCGCTCATTGTATGACTGGATGTGTGTACTGTAGGAGCAGTGCTCATTGTATGGCAGGATGTGTGTACTGTAGGAGCAGCGCTCATTGTATGACTGGATGTGTGTATTGTAGGAGCAGCACTCATTGTATGACTGGATGTGTGTACTGTAGGAGCAGCGCTCATTGTATGGCAGGATGTGTGTACTGTAGGAGCAGCGCTCATTGTATGGCAGGATGTGTGTACTGTAGGAGCAGCGCTCATTGTATGACAGGATGTGTGTACTGTAGGAGCAGCGCTCATTGTATGACTGGATGTGTGTACTGTAGGAGCAGTGCTCATTGTATGACAGGATGTGTGTACTGTAGGAGCAGCGCTCATTGTATGGCAGGATGTGTGTACTGTAGGAGCAGTGCTCATTGTATGGCAGGATGTGTGTACTGTAGGAGCAGCGCTCATTGTATGGCAGGATGTGTGTACTGTAGGAGCAGCGCTCATTGTACGGCAGGATGTGTGTACTGTAGGAGCAGCGCTCATTGTACGACAGGATGTGTGTACTGTAGGAGCAGTGCTCATTGCTCATTGTATGGCAGGATGTGTGTACTGTAGGAGCAGCGCTCATTATATGACTGGATGTGTGTACTGTAGGAGCAGCGCTCATTGTATGACTGGATGTGTGTACTGTAGGAGCAGCGCTCATTGTATGACTGGATGTGTGTACTGTAGGAGCAGTGCTCATTGTATGGCAGGATGTGTGTACTGTAGGAGCAGCGCTCATTGTATGACTGGATGTGTGTACTGTAGGTGCAGCGCTCATTGTATGGCAGGATGTGTGTACTGTAGGAGCAGCGCTCATTGTACGACAGGATGTGTGTACTGTAGGAGCAGCGCTCATTGTATGACTGGATGTGTGTACTGTAGGAGCAGCGCTCATTGTATGGCAGGATGTGTGTACTGTAGGAGCAGCGCTCATTGTATGACTGGATGTGTGTACTGTAGGAGCAGCGCTCATTGTATGGCAGGATGTGTGTACTGTAGGAGCAGCGCTCATTGTACGACAGGATGTGTGTACTGTAGGAGCAGCGCTCATTGTATGACTGGATGTGTGTACTGTAGGAGCAGCGCTCATTGTATGGCAGGATGTGTGTACTGTAGGAGCAGCGCTCATTGTACGACAGGATGTGTGTACTGTAGGAGCAGCGCTCATTGTATGACAGGATGTGTGTACTGTAGGAGCAGCGCTCATTGTATGGCAGGATGTGTGTACTGTAGGAGCAGCGCTCTTTGTACGACTGGATGTGTGTACTGTAGGAGCAGCGCTCATTGTACGGCAGGATGTGTGTACTGTAGGAGCAGCGCTCATTGTATGGCAGGATGTGTGTACTGTAGGAGCAGCGCTCATTGTATGACTGGATGTGTGTACTGTAGGAGCAGTGCTCATTGTATGGCAGGATGTGTGTACTGTAGGAGCAGCGCTCATTGTATGACTGGATGTGTGTACTGTAGGTGCAGCGCTCATTGTATGGCAGGATGTGTGTACTGTAGGAGCAGTGCTCATTGTATGACAGGATGTGTGTACTGTAGGAGCAGCGCTCATTGTACGGCAGGATGTGTGTACTGTAGGAGCAGTGCTCTTTGTATGACTGGATGTGTGTACTGTAGGAGCAGTGCTCATTGTACGGCAGGATGTGTGTACTGTAGGAGCAGTGCTCATTGTACGGCAGGATGTGTGTACTGTAGGAGCAGCGCTCATTGTATGGCAGGATGTGTGTACTGTAGGAGCAGCGCTCATTGTACGACAGGATGTCTGTACTGTAGGAGCAGTGCTCATTGTATGGTAGGATGTGTGTACTGTAGGAGCAGCGCTCATTGTACGGCAGGATGTGTGTACTGTAGGAGCAGCGCTCATTGTATGGCAGGATGTGTGTACTGTAGGAGCAGCGCTCATTGTATGGCAGGATGTTTGTACTGTAGGAGCAGCGCTCATTGTACGACAGGATGTCTGTACTGTAGGAGCAGCGCTCATTGTATGGCAGGATGTGTGTACTGTAGGAGCAGCGCTCATTGTATGGCAGGATGTGTGTACTGTAGGAGCAGCGCTCATTGTATGGCAGGATGTTTGTACTGTAGGAGCAGCGCTCATTGTACGACAGGATGTCTGTACTGTAGGAGCAGCGCTCATTGTATGGCAGGATGTGTGTACTGTAGGAGCAGCGCTCATTGTACGGCAGGATGTGTGTACTGTAGGAGCAACGCTCATTGTATGGCAGGATGTGTGTACTGTAGGAGCAGCGCTCATTGTATGACTGGATGTGTGTACTGTAGGAGCAGCGCTCATTGTACGGCAGGATGTGTGTACTGTAGGAGCAACGCTCATTGTATGGCAGGATGTGTGTACTGTAGGAGCAGCGCTCATTGTATGACGGGATGTGTGTACTGTAGGAGCAGCGCTCATTGTATGACTGGATGTGTGTACTGTAGGAGCAGCGCTCATTGTATGGCAGGATGTGTGTACTGTAGGAGCAGCGCTCATTGTATGGCAGGATGTGTGTACTGTAGGAGCAGTGCTCATTGTATGGCAGGATGTGTGTACTGTAGGAGCAGTGCTCATTGTATGACAGGATGTGTGTACTGTAGGAGCAGCGCTCATTGTATGACTGGATGTGTGTACTGTAGGAGCAGCGCTCATTGTATGACTGGATGTGTGTACTGTAGGAGCAGCGCTCATTGTATGACTGGATGTGTGTACTGTAGGAGCAGCGCTCATTGTATAACTGGATGTGTGTACTGTAGGAGCAGCGCTCATTGTATGACTGGATGTGTGTACTGTAGGAGCAGCGCTCATTGTATGACAGGATGTGTGTACTGTAGGAGCAGCGCTCATTGTATGACTGGATGTGTGTACTGTAGGAGCAGCGCTCATTGTATAACTGGATGTGTGTACTGTAGGAGCAGCGCTCATTGTATGACTGGATGTGTGTACTGTAGGAGCAGCGCTCATTGTATGACAGGATGTGTGTACTGTAGGAGCAGCGCTCATTGTACGACAGGATGTGTGTACTGTAGGAGCAGTGCTCATTGTATGACAGGATGTGTGTACTGTAGGAGCAGCACTCATTGTATGGCAGGATGTGTGTACTGTAGGAGCAGCGCTCATTGTACGGCAGGATGTGTGTACTGTAGGAGCAGCGCTCATTGTACGACAGGATGTGTGTACTGTAGGAGCAGCGCTCATTGTATGGCAGGATGTGTGTACTGTAGGAGCAGCGCTCATTGTATGACTGGATGTGTGTACTGTAGGAGCAGCGCTCATTGTATGACTGGATGTGTGTACTGTAGGAGCAGTGCTCATTGTATGACTGGATGTGTGTACTGTAGGAGCAGCGCTCATTGTATGACTGGATGTGTGTACTGTAGGAGCAGTGCTCATTGTATGGCAGGATGTGTGTACTGTAGGAGCAGCGCTCATTGTATGACTGGATGTGTGTACTGTAGGTGCAGCGCTCATTGTATGGCAGGATGTGTGTACTGTAGGAGCAGCGCTCATTGTATGACTGGATGTGTGTACTGTAGGAGCAGCGCTCATTGTACGGCAGGATGTGTGTACTGTAGGAGCAGCGCTCTTTGTACGACTGGATGTGTGTACTGTAGGAGCAGCGCTCATTGTTTGGCAGGATGTGTGTACTGTAGGAGCAGCGCTCATTGTATGACTGGATGTGTGTACTGTAGGAGCAGCGCTCATTGTATGACTGGATGTGTGTACTGTAGGAGCAGTGCTCATTGTATGGTAGGATGTGTGTACTGTAGGAGCAGCGCTCATTGTATGACAGGATGTGTGTACTGTAGGTGCAGCGCTCATTGTATGGCAGGATGTGTGTACTGTAGGAGCAGCGCTCATTGTACGACAGGATGTCTGTACTGTAGGAGCAGTGCTCATTGTATGGCAGGATGTGTGTACTGTAGGAGCAGCGCTCATTGTACGACAGGATGTCTGTACTGTAGGAGCAGTGCTCATTGTATGGTAGGATGTGTGTACTGTAGGAGCAGCGCTCATTGTACGGCAGGATGTGTGTACTGTAGGAGCAGCGCTCATTGTATGGCAGGATGTGTGTACTGTAGGAGCAGCGCTCATTGTATGGCAGGGTGTTTGTACTGTAGGAGCAGCGCTCATTGTACGACAGGATGTCTGTACTGTAGGAGCAGCGCTCATTGTATGACTGGATGTGTGTACTGTAGGAGCAGCGCTCATTGTACGGCAGGATGTGTGTACTGTAGGAGCAACGCTCATTGTATGGCAGGATGTGTGTACTGTAGGAGCAGCGCTCATTGTATGACTGGATGTGTGTACTGTAGGAGCAGCGCTCATTGTATGGCAGGATGTGTGTACTGTAGGAGCAGCGCTCATTGTATGGCAGGATGTGTGTACTGTAGGAGCAGCGCCTCATTGTATGACTGGATGTGTGTACTGTAGGAGCAGCGCTCATTGTATGGCAGGATGTGTGTACTGTAGGAGCAGTGCTCATTGTATGGCAGGATGTGTGTACTGTAGGAGCAGCGCTCATTGTATGACAGGATGTGTGTACTGTAGGAGCAGCGCTCATTGTATGGCAGGATGTGTGTACTGTAGGAGCAGCGCTCATTGTATGACTGGATGTGTGTACTGTAGGAGCAGTGCTCATTGTATGACAGGATGTGTGTACTGTAGGAGCAGCGCTCATTGTATGGCAGGATGTGTGTACTGTAGGAGCAGCGCTCATTGTATGGCAGGATGTGTGTACTGTAGGAGCAGCGCTCATTGTATGGCAGGATGTGTGTACTGTCGGGAGCAGCGCTCATTGTATGACTGGATGTGTGTACTGTAGGAGCAGCGCTCATTGTATGGCAGGATGTGTGTACTGTAGGAGCAGCGCTCATTGTATGACTGGATGTGTGTACTGTAGGAGCAGCGCTCATTGTATGGCAGGATGTGTGTACTGTAGGAGCAGCGCTCATTGTATGACTGGATGTGTGTACTGTAGGAGCAGCGCTCATTGTATGACTGGATGTGTGTACTGTAGGAGCAGCGCTCATTGTATGGCAGGATGTGTGTACTGTAGGAGCAGCGCTCATTGTATGACTGGATTGTGTGTACTGTAGGAGCAGCGCTCATTGTATGACTGGATGTGTGTACTGTAGGAGCAGCGCTCATTGTATGACTGGATGTGTGTACTGTAGGAGCAGCGCTCATTGTATGACTGGATGTGTGTACTGTAGGAGCAGCGCTCATTGTATGGCAGGATGTGTGTACTGTAGGAGCAGTGCTCATTGTATGACTGGATGTGTGTACTGTAGGATCAGCGCTCATTGTATGACTGGATGTGTGTACTGTAGGAGCAGTGCTCATTGTATGGCAGGATGTGTGTACTGTAGGAGCAGCGCTCATTGTATGGGCAGGATGTGGTGTACTGTAGGAGCAGCGCTCATTGTATGACTGGATGTGTGTACTGTAGGAGCAAGCGCTCATTGTATGACAGGATGTGTGTACTGTAGGAGCAGCGCTCATTGTATGACTGGATGTGTGTACTGTAGGAGCAGCGCTCATTGTATGGCAGGATGTGTGTACTGTAGGAGCAGCGCTCATTGTATGGCAGGATGTGTGTACTGTAGGAGCAGCGCTCATTGTATGGCAGGATGTGTGTACTGTAGGAGCAGCGCTCATTGTATGGCAGGATGTGTGTACTGTAGGAGCAGCGCTCATTGTATGACTGGATGTGTGTACTGTAGGAGCAGCGCTCATTGTATGACTGGATGTGTGTACTGTAGGAGCAGCGCTCATTGTATGACTGGATGTGTGTACTGTAGGAGCAGCGCTCATTGTATGACTGGATGTGTGTACTGTAGGAGCAGCGCTCATTGTATGACTGGATGTGTGTACTGTAGGAGCAGCGCTCATTGTATGGCAGGATGTGTGTACTGTAGGAGCAGCGCTCATTGTATGACTGGATGTGTGTACTGTAGGAGCAGCGCTCATTGTATGACTGGATGTGTGTACTGTAGGAGCAGCACTCATTGTATGGCAGGATGGTGTGTACTGTAGGAGCAGCGCTCATTGTATGACAGGATGTGTGTACTGTAGGAGCAGCGCTCATTGTATGGCAGGATGTGTGTACTGTAGGAGCAGCGCTCATTGTATGGCAGGATGTGTGTACTGTAGGAGCAGCGCTCATTGTATGGCAGGATGTGTGTACTGTAGGAGCAGCGCTCATTGTATGGCAGGATGTGTTTACTGTAGGGAGCAGCGCTCATTGTATGACTGGATGTGTGTACTGTAGGAGCAGCGCTCATTGTATGACTGGATGTGTGTACTGTAGGAGCAGCGCTCATTGTATGACTGGATGTGTGTACTGTAGGAGCAGCGCTCATTGTATGACAGGATGTGTGTACTGTAGGAGCAGCGCTCATTGTATGACTGGATGTGTGTACTGTAGGAGCAGCGCTCATTGTATGACTGGATGTGTGTACTGTAGGAGCAGCGCTCATTGTATGGCTGGATGTGTGTACTGTAGGAGCAGCGCTCATTGTATGACAGGATGTGTGTACTGTAGGAGCAGCGCTCATTGTATGGCATGATGTGTGTACTGTAGGAGCAGCGCTCATTGTATGACTGGATGTGTGTACTGTAGGAGCAGCGCTCATTGTATGACTGGATGTGTGTACTGTAGGAGCAGCGCTCATTGTATGGCAGGATGTGTGTACTGTAGGAGCAGCGCTCATTGTATGGCAGGATGTGTGTACTGTAGGAGCAGCACTCATTGTATGGCAGGATGTGTGTACTGTAGGAGCAGCGCTCATTGTATGGCAGGATGTGTGTACTGTAGGAGCAGCGCTCATTGTATGACTGGATGTGTGTACTGTAGGAGCAGCGCTCATTGTGTATGACTGGATGTGTGTACTGTAGGAGCAGCGCTCATTGTATGACTGGATGTGTGTA